>NC_053489.1:504079526-504177026 GCF_905171775.1 Rana temporaria
ATAATTACATAGCTTTAAAAAAAATATCAGATTGTAGGTCCACCTTAAATTGTGAATTTCATAAAATAGTGATCTGAAGCTGGAAAATAAAAAATTCTGCTTGGACATTTTTGATTTAAATAGGCAGAGGGCACTTCTTTGTTAATAAATATATAGACATGATAGAATGAAGCCACAAGAGGATATGCTGATGTCACTTTTTCAGTATCTTGTCATGTGAGGTCTTGATTAGATACTAAATTTCCTGATCATGACATGTCTAGTTATCCTGGTGATTTGTATTTTAAATGTATTTCCGTGAATGTGAATTGATAGCTAGTGCAGCTAGATATTGAACCTAAGTTACCTATTAGAAGCAACAGATGCTTTTTTCATGTCTGCATTTATTATTTTTTCTTATATTGTTTAAGAATTGTCCTATGGCTTTGGCATTTTTCCATCAACTTTACAAACCTTCCAACCACTCACATCAGATGAAAAATGTATTAATGTTACTGCATCTTAGTTGTGGGATTTATTTCTCATTTTCATCCTTAGAAGAGTTTTTCTATTGAAGCCTCTCTAGGACATAGCGCCTTTTATATGCAGATCGCTATAATTATGCTTTGAAATAGCTTTGAATTCCCAATGGCTTAAACTGAGAACATGAAAGGGCAAATGTTATATTGAGCTAAAGGATATAAAAGTGGCATGTACATCAATCCAAAACGAGCTATAGAAATGAACAGTTCTTTACCACTAATGTCAGTTTTTGACAGGTTATTGAAGGATCTTTACAACCACAATGGCTGCCTTAGGTTGGATGAAAACTATGCCTGGGGATATTCTTATCAGTTTGTATTTTTCTTTTTAATACCAAAAGGTGAGTTGATGTTAAGTGAAACAAGAGGAATAGGCGCTGACAAAAGCTTTAACGCTCTTCCCTAAAGAATGACACCTGGCCCCAGTGGTAAAACACAATGCAATCTCTTGATGTAATCACCTACACAACCTGTCAAAGAAGGAATGGCAGTCTGCACTGGGCCTCTCCAGTTGGGAAAACATCGACAAACTCCAGACACCAACCTTGGTGTCCACAGAGAGCTACATGACAGATGACTGGATGCACAGCACTAGAGAGGAACTGACAGTTTAACAGACAGCCTCTTTGAGTGTTTGCTTAAAGCATTAAATAGTTTCCTTTATCAGATGTGATGAAAAAAAAAAATACATGGTTACCCAGTCCTTACAGTTCCAAACACTAAAATTGTCTTGAACGTTAAAGAAAAATTACATAGACATAATATATAATATTGATAAACTATGGATATACTTTATAATATTTAAATATATATATATATATATATATATATATATATATATATATATATATATATATATATATATATATATATATAAATAAATCTGTTAAGGCAATAATGATTGTGAGTTGAAATCATAGTATTTTGTTTGAAATGTATTGTAACAAAATATGTAAAAATAACAAATGATAAGGATACTGTAATTATTTTACTACATGGATCCATCACTGTTTAACAGGTGTTTGCTTTGCTTATGCAGTCATCTAAAGGTACCTGTATTATTATTATTATTATACTTGATTATTTATATATACTGTATAGTGCCAACAGTTTGCGCAATGCTTTACAACATGTAGGTAGACAGTACAGCTACAAAACAATTAAGTACAGGAGGAACCAGAGGGTCCTGCTCATTAGAGCTTAAAATGTAAAACCCATAGGGCCAGATTCACATAGAATTGCCCTGGCGCAGCGTATCAGAGATACGCTACGCCGCCGTATATTACCTGGCTCTAAGTCTAATCCAGGAAGATTTCGCACTGTAAGTTACGGCGGCGTAGTGTATCTCTCGGCGCGTATTTCAAATTGGGCGGGTAGGGGGCATGATTCATTTAAATGAAGCGCGGCCCCGCGCCGATTGAACTGCGCATGCTCCGTTTTGAAATTTCCCGCCGCGCTTTGCGCGAAATGACGTTGCACCAACGTCATTTTTTTGAACTTAGACGTGAGTTACGTCCTTTCCTATTCACGGACGACTTACGCAAAAAAATGTTTTAATTAATATTCAACGCGGGAACGACGGCCATACTTTAACATGGCAAGTCTATCTATACGCCACAAAATAGCAGCTTTAACTATACGCCGGGAAAAGCCGACTAGCAACGACGTAAGAGAATGCGACGGCCGCGCATACCTTTGTGGATCGACAGAAAAAGCTAATTAGCATACCCGACGCGGAAAACGATGCAAACTCCACCCAGCGGGCGCCAAAGTATTGCACCTACGATCCGAAGGCGTACGAAGCCGTACGCCTGTCGGATCAAAGCCAGAAGCCGTCGTATCTTGGTTTGAGGATTCAAATTAAAGATACGACGCGGCAAATTTGAAAGTACGCCGGTGTATCAGTAGATACGCAGACGTACTTGCTCTGTGAGCATGCATGCACATCCAATGTTCAGCTTAATTAAATCTTGTGCTTCCTCAGAAAATATCTGGGGCCTAGTTGCTGTAGTGGTCATCTAGCTTTAATACTCACTGACCTGAAGTAAGTATTCAGATTAGAAACTGTGTTATTACTTTGATCTAATTTTATTTTAAAATTATTAAAACTACGAACAGCCAGGCAACTAGCGCTTTCAGACGAATGTCAGCAACATGGAAAGATTATTCAGTATCCAACAAACTTTCAAGTGTTCCAGATGCCCGATCCCCTTCTGCATACTATAGTGCTTTCCACTATTGTATCCTGTAGTGACTCTAGGGACCAGTGGAAGAAACCACAGGAAGCAGATAGAGACTAGGCATCAGACCACTAGAAGTGTTGAATGCAGAATAATCCTCGGTAGACTTAGTTCTTCTGGAGAGTGAAGACTGTGGCTGGACATTATTGATATTATGAAGTATTATTTCCTTTCTTTGCAGGGAAGACTTTTTTAAAAAAAAAATCTATCAGAAGAGTTGCTTTAACCCTTTCGCTGTTACTAACGTAAGGCTTATCTAGACAGCATCATGGGCTTTTAAGCACACTCCTGGTTGGTTATATCAACAACTGACTTTGTTTGCTTTTTGCTGGAAGTGATTTTACAACTGCCCAATAGCTTCCACGAAGACCAAAATGTGTCATGCTCCTGGCTGGACAATCTGTGCTTGATTAGCTTCAGTATAATGGACACCTGATTTATCATTATTGTCAATTCCATTGAGCTATTACACATGTAAAAAAATTACACTAATATGCAAACATAAAAAAAATCATAGCCCCCATTCCCCCATTCAAATGTAAATGTGCACACTGGGTGTGCCTACACATGACAAGGACAATTTCACTACACATATTAGGTTATGCTGTGCACACTAGGATGATAGCCCTAGAATTATTGATATCTTTCATAATAAACTTTAAATTGATGACCTGAAAAGGATTTTAAAGTGTCATCTATTGACAATTCTTGGAACTATAGTTTATCGCTATTTCACAGGATTTAATATTTTAACAACAATTGTGCACTAAAATATATATATTTTTTTGGTTAAAATATAAGTTTTAATAACTTATGCTGGCCATACACTATATGAAAATTCGTCCGACATTCGGTCGTTAAGAAAGATCATTCATTTTCCGAACAGTTAATGGGCACAAAATTGATAATCGTTTTAGATGTTTTTGAGCCAAAAAAAACGAAGGACAAGTTTGGAAATTTTCTGCCGAACAAACGATAAATCGGAAGGTTAATGTGTTTCCCGTCCGAACTTTCTGCACTAGAAATATGTAAAAAAAACAAACCATTTTTTTTTATTTATGTCCACTGAACGATTTATCGGTCATTACATGATGGCACTATCGTTTGCGCTCACGACCGAACTTTCGTTTTTCGAAAGTTCGTTCGGACGATTTTTCATGGAGTGTATGGCCAGCATTATGTGCTCTGTCACCGTGAGGAGGAAAGAAGCAACTAACAGCCGCAACTACCACGCCCACTCGCGTTGCTTGGTGCACCTGTGCCCCGGGACCCAGCGCGCCCCCAGAAGACTCACATACTTCTGTCCCAGATCTGGAACAGGGAGCAGGCAAGATGGGACCCAACCACCGCTCAGGGAACAGCGCTGTTCCTCCTCAGACAGATTCTCCCTGAATCCTCCATCTGACACTGAGGACGACTACATGGAGATCCCCCTGCTGTATCCAAACACTTAGCTCCTTCTCCCTCTGGCTCTCCTAATGTGAAAGGGCATGTAAGTAAAAAAAATGCAGCACTGGGAAATACGTGCAGGGGAGGACAGTGTAGCTGGGGACACAGACACACTGGCTACACTTCCTACCTCAGACAATCCTATTTCAGAGCACTCACTGAAAACCATGCTACTATCACTAGTATCAAGAGATATCCATAACTTAGTACTGAAAATACAATCCCAAGTTGATCACCTGGGTGAACGCACCGCTTAGCAGATGTCTGAATGTACAACTGCACATAATGAGCTAGTGGATGCCCACATGGAGCAAGAAGAGGAAATCCAGCAGATGAAAAATAAAACAGCTGACCCTGAGGACAGATCAAGAATTTTTTTGACATCAAAGCTTGCATAATGTCGGCCGCTAGCTCCATGAAATCACTCCCTGATCCATATACTCAGCTCTTCCTCTTCACAGACATCTTGGCTTACACAGCTCAAAAAAGAAGGGACTTTGCTCCTATTACCAAAAGCATCAGGTAAAATAGCATTACCTATTTATGGGGATTCCCAACCAAGCTCCTGATCACTTATCAAGGCAAATCAGTCTCTGTCTTCACTCCTAAGGGCAGATTTAAACAGCTACATAACTGGTGTATGGTGCCTAATGCTCTCCATCCAAATCCAGGGAACAGCTCTCCACCCAAAATTCCATTTACCTTTGACACAGTACACTGAACCTGACTGACTTTGTACCAACCCTACACTCTCTGATGAGTATCCTTCACTATAAATGTCCATACTCATAGCGGGGTAGTTCATTTCTCATGCTTGATCCCCCCGAACGACATGGCACTGTTTTTGTTTTATGTTTGCGTCCCAGAGGAGGTGAATTTCAGTTCTACTTGTTTTCTTTGATTTGTGTTTCTTTTTTTTTAAGTATTGCAGTAAAGTACCTTTCTTTGCAACTCATGTTCTAAAAAGCATGTTTATCAAACTCACTCCTCCTTAACTTACAGAAATATATGATGATATCTATGTTTAAATCATAGGCCGAGTACTCACGAGCAGACATGTCCGATGAAACCGGTCCGCGGACCGTTTGCATCGGACATGTCTGCCCGGGGACTGCCTGCCGGGGACTTCTGTTCGATGGCTGTACACAGCATCGAACAGAGGTCCGTGCGTAAACAATACACGGGGCGTGTCCGCGGTGTCGCCGCATCGATGACACGGTATCGCGGCGACAATGACGCGGCGACGTGGGCGGCCTGCCTTTAAAATGCTTCCACACATGCGAGGGATGGCGGGCGGCAGGACATGTACGGTAGGTCTGTACAGACGACCGTACATGTCCGGGCGGACAGGTTTCCGCTGGAAACCTGTCCGATCCGCCCGAAAATGGTCCGCTCGGGCCTACACACGGCCAAACATGTCTGCTGAAACTGGTCCGCAGACCAGTTTCAGCAGACATGTTTGGTCGTGAGTACGGGGCCCTATATGTCTTGATTGTAAAGAATCCTGGTTACAGCATGCCTACCTACAGCACATCAGGCCTATACAATGCTGATTAGGATCACATCTATAAATGATAAAGGGCTTAACAGTCCCCAAAAAATAACTATTCTCTGTAAGGAAGCCATACTGCAAAAAAGTGATATACTTTCTTAATGCCAAACCCCCCAATTGCCACCATAAGTCCTTCTCACATTATTTCTTTGCCAATGCTGACAGAAAATGTAAAGGTGTCATGATAGCCATATGTAACACCTTGTCTCATGCAGACGGAATCAAACCCTTATGGTAGATTCATTATTCTATCTGCTATAATTGACAACCAACGCCTTACTATTGTCAACTTATATGCCCCCAATACACATAAAAAAAAATTCTACTGTAGCATGAATAAAATCCTCCCATACAAAGACAACAATCTCCTTATCTGTGGAGACTTTAACCACTTAAGGACCGGAAGATTTGCCCCCTCAAAAAATAATGAACAAAAAACATATTGCAGACCAATTTAGCGAATACTACTCCAAATTATATAATCTTAAGGACCATGATACCCGGAGTACTCAGTCTCCAGAATCCCTTTTTTACTTCCTACAATCTATCCACCTACCAAATGTCACTTCAGCACAACTAGCGGAAATATCCGCCCCATTTAATGATCTAGAGTTCAATAAAATTGTGCAAAACCTCGCCCTCCATAAATCCCCAGGCTTTGGTAATGAATATTAAAAAAACCTTCCATAACACCCTCACACCTCATCTGAACAAAATGTACAATCAAGCTTCTGACATGGGAAGCTTCCCTCCAGAATCTCTTGAAGTACTTATCATCACTGTCCCCAAACCTGGAAAAAAACACGACAACCCAGCCAATTATCAACCCATCTCGCTTTTAAACTCAGATACCAAAATATATGCACAAATATGCACATACTGTATGCGTCTAAGCAACATCGAATGCCTTCTCTGCTGCTCTCCTTAGATGCAGAGAAGGCGTTTGACAGGGTACGCTGGGGCTACCTATCAGCGGTTTTAAATACATTTGGAATACTAGGAGGAATAACTTCAGCTATCTAAGTTTTATAAATTGCCCCAAGTTCTTGAGTCTGGCTTTCTCTCTAAACCGTTACAAATCACAAATGGCACCCATCAAGGATGCCCTCTCTCCCCCCTCATATTCGCCCTCATCATGGAACCACTAGCCCAAGCCATACGATCTAACCAAATGATATATGGAGTCAAGATTGGAAACACAGAACACAAAATAGCCTTATACGCCAACGATGTACTACTATCATTACCAAATCCCCTCACATCTCTCCCTGCACTACAAAATAAGTTAGATTGTTTCAGTAAGGTCTCACTCTATAAAATAATCACTCCAAATCTCAGATGATCCCAATACTAACACTAAATCTAAAATCTTAGAAATGTCTTTTTTCTCGTGGGCTCCAACCTCTTCTCTTACGTATCTAGGTATCCAGCTGATGTCACCAAGCTCAATAATCCTCTGGCACAATTATACGAAGCTGACAAAACTTTGTAAAAACGTTAAGTCCACTTTTGCATCTTAAGCACACCGTATAGCATTATGTACAATGTTTTTACTCCCTTATATGTTTAGAACACTACCTTTGCCATTTCTCTCATCTCATCTTTGCACCATTCAAAAGATTATCAACTCCTTCATATGGGGGAAAGAAGACCTTGTATTCACTTCTCTATTCTTTCTTCACTAAGAAAGTTTGCGGGTATGGGAGCACTTAATATCAAAATATACTATAAAGCATCTAAGCTAGCACAGGCAAAACAGCTCTGGCCCCCCTCATCTTGTACCACCTGGAAAAAAATTGAGACTCATGTGCTGGGTTCAGATCCTAAACATCTATTAAGCCTCTACGTAGTAGGTCAGCATCACAAAATATGTACTATGGACACCTTAATAGCCACATCCAGAGTTTGGAACTCAGTTATGCAACCTTCAAAAGGTACTTCCCAATCTGCATTACGGCACATACCACCACTAACTCTTCACCTAATATCACCAGACTTAGAACTTAATCCTTGGAACTCAAGTGGCATTCAACACCTTAGTGACCTCTTCTCGGCTACTCATTTAAAATCCTTCCAGGACATATGCCATACCCACCATCTAAGTCACACAGACTTTTACAAATATCTAAAAGTTTGTCTTATTCTTTTCACAGTGAAGTGGACCAACAAAGCTATCGCTGGAGACCTTTTTCAACTTCTCAACATCCAACTACCAAAAACCGTCTATCTGTTTTCTATGCCTTGCTCCAAAAACCGAGGACACAAAGTAAAACACCCAATATGGAATTTTGGAAACGAGAATTAAAATTCAACATTTGTGTCACAATGGCACTCCTCAACTAAAAAAACCTCTTCAATTTTCCAGCTGTATATCACACTGGGAATCGGCTCAAAAGTTACTATACAAAGGGGACTATACTCCTCATAGATTATGAGCTATCTATCCAGATCATTCCCCACTCTGCTGGAGACAGTGGCCCAGATTCTCAAAGTACTTACGATGGCGTATCGCCATGTACGCCGTCGTAAGTCTGAATGAGAGCCGTCATATCTATGCGGCTGATTCTTAGACTCAGTTACGCATAAATTCGGCTAAGATACGAGCGGCATAAGTCTCTTACGCGTTGTATCTTAGTTGCATATTTACTCTGGCCGCTAGGTGGCGCTTCCGTAGATTTCCGCGTTTAATATGTAAATGAGCTAAATACGCTGATTGACGAACATACGTGCGCCCAGCGTAGCAAGATACGTCGTTTACGTAAGACATACGCCGGCGTAAAGTTACCCCTCATAAAGCAGGGGTAAGTTATGTTAGGTATGGACGTTGGAAAGGTACGAACAGCGTCGTATTTTAAGTCGTTTGCGTAAGTCGTCCGTGAATGGGGCTGGACGTAAGTTACGTTCACGTTGAAAGCATTGACTATTTGTGGCGTAATTTTGAGCATGCGCACTGGGATACGTTCACGGACGGCGCATGCGCCATTCGTTAAAACCGTCAATCACGTCGGGTCACGATTCATTAGCATAAAACACGCCCACACTAGCCTACTTACAGTTACACTATGCCGTCGTAACTTTGGGCGCAAGTTCTTTGAGAATACGGGACCTGCCTCACTAAGTTACGGCGGCGTAGTGTATCTGAGATACGCTATGCCCGCACATAGATACGCTGTCCTACGTGAATCTGGGCCAGTGTGGCTAGACCAAAACTTTAGTGCATATTTGATGGCATTGTCCTCAACTAACTAATTTTTGGTCGGAAATATTTAACCTTATATCCTTATCGCTTGTTCACCCAACCCAAAACTGGCCCTTTTATGTGTAGGCATTTAATACTGGTCCACTCAATTTCAAACATTCATTACTCACATTTTCATGGCTGTCCATAGCAAAATCCTCCTCTTAACCACTTCAGGCCAAAAAGAAGAATTTACCCCCTTCCTGACCAGGCCATTTTTTGTTATACGGCACTGCGTCACTTTAACTGAAAATGTATTTCCTTTTTTCCCATAAACAGAGCTTTTCTTTTGGTCGTATTTGATCACTTCTGCGGTTTTTATTTTCTGCACTATAAACAATTTTGAAAATAACTAAATATTTTTTACGCTTTGCTATAATAAATATCCCAAATAAAAAAAAAAATTATATTCTTCATCGGTTTAGGCCAATATGTATTCTTCTACATATTTTAGGAAAAATCGCAATAAGCGTATATTAATTGGTTTACTTAAAAGTTATAACGTCTACAAAATAGGGGATAGATTTATTGCATTTCTTTTTTTTTACTAGTAATGGCATCGATCTGTGTTTTTTATCGGGGATGTGACATTTCGGCGGACAGATCTGACACGTTTGACACTTTTTTGGGACCATTGACATTTATACAGAAATCAGAGCTAAAACAGCCACTGATTACTGTATAAATGTGATTGGCAGGGAAGGGGTTAACACTAGGGAGCGATCAAGTGGTTAAATGTGTTCCCTCTGTCTGTGTTCTAACTTTAGGGGGATGTAACTGACTGGGGGAGGAGACAGATCATTGTTCCTAAGGAACAAATCTGTCTCCTCACCCCTGACAGAATGGGGATTTGTATTTTTACACATACAAATCCCCATTCTGGCTCTGTCAGGGGCAATTCCAGGTGCCTGGCAGGCACATGCATTGGCGACTAAGTGAAGTGATGTGGAGTGCGTACGCCCCTATATCCCTAAAGCGCTCACCATACAGCTACGGCGATTCACGGGAGCCAATCTGACGGCGGTCGGTCAGCAATTGGTTAAAGGAGCCGCCGTACATATATGGCGATTTGTGCCGCATATGTATTGGAGCTGGTCGGGAATTGGTTAATAGTATAATTTTTATATCCACTTGCTTACTGGGTACTTTAACCTTTTTCCTGCCCATGCAAATTTTCACCATCAGCGCTGTCACTCTTTGAATGACAATTTTTTTCTCACAAATAGAGCTTTCTTTTAGTGGTATTTAATCACTACTGGGGTTTTTATTTTTGCTAAACAAACAAAAAAAGAAAAGAAAATGTAGAATTTTTTTTTTATTTTTATAGTTTGTTATAAAAAATTGCAAACAGGTAACTTATCTCCTTCATTATTGTGTGCCGATGAGGCTGCACTGATGAGCACTGATAGGCTGCACTGATAGGTGGCATTGGTGGTCACTGATCAGGAGGCACTAATGAGGCTACACTGATAGGTGGCACTGATGGGCACTGATAGGTGCCACTGATAAGTGTCACCGATGGGCACTAATAGGTAGGTGACACTGATAGGCATCACTGATAGGTGGCACTGATGATGAGGCATTGATGGGCACTGATAGGTGACACTGGTGGGCATTGATATGTGGCACTGGTGGACACTGTTTGGTGGCACTGCTTAGCAGTACTGATATGCACTGGTACAGTAGGTGGCACTGGTGAGCACTGGTAGGTGGCACTGGTGGGCACTTCTTTAGCAGCAGTGGTTGTGGAATATGCAGGACCGATGTCCCGTTTACAAGAGCCGGTAATCAGCTTTTTTTCCCCTCACGCTATCAGCATGAGGAAAAAAAGCCGATTACCAGCTTCTGTTTACATTGGCTGACAGCTGATCATGTGGTAAGGGGCTGTGATTAGCTGAGTCTCATGGACTAGCTGATCACAGAACACGCCACCCGCGCCCCGCAGGGGGCGTGTAGGCAGCACGTGCATGGAAAGATGTACATGGATGCCCTCCAGGCAATTTAGGCCTGCACCATCTTTCGGCTATAGTGTGGGCAGGAAGAGGTTAATTGGGTGCTTTTTTTTCATGAGGATTCATGCAACTAGTTTGAGTGCCATTATGAATTGCCTACCCAGATTGAATCTGCTTCCTGTTTGGCCCCTTGAGTTCTTGCTGAGTCACACCTCCACAGCTCCCGGGGGAGACTCCCCTGGCGATCACCATTTGGAAATATTGTCATATCTATTCTTAGCTTATTTCAACTACTTTGGATGCGATCATGAATTGCCAACCCACGTTAAATCTGCTTCTGGTTTATCCCCTTACCATTCGTAAATATTGCCATATCTATTCTGAGCGGATTTTTACTATGCCTGCATCTAATCCTAAAGAAGTAAACAGAGTCATGAAACGCGTCAAGTTTTTGTTTTAACCGGTGACAGGTGGATTGTGTATGGTCAACATCATATTTAATAATGTATGATATTCATTAATATAATTAATTATATATCTGCTTATTACTATTTTATTCTCCTTTTGCATGCAATACTTATTCATTTATTAAACAACAATGTTGGCAACTTGTTATTAATTGGTCATATGTGTTGTACCTCATTTAATGTCCCAGGACAAATAAAATCGGTTGTATGGATATAAAATAATCAACAATAATCCCACAAAATAAACAAAGATTCCAAAATGTTGTCCCCTAAAACAAAAGCCTTTTTTTTACAAAATTTCTTACAAAAATACATTTTGTTGAAAGAATGAATCTTGAACCCACAGGATCTGCATCAAATCCATGGCAGCAGCAAATCCGAATCCTATAACTTCTGAGCAAGTGTCTGTATTGCAGATGGAGGCTGGTCAGTTCCTTTGTGATACTGACAAGCATACTGTAAACCTTTACTGTTATGTATGCAGGAATACCTAATGTGTGCATTGCAATTGGGATGTTATACATATCTATGTTTCCTATGTTTGTGTATCTGCATGTTGTGTTTATGCATTATATACTGTATATATTATGGCACATATTTATGCGGGCGTAGTGTATCTAATATACGCTACGCCGACGCAGCACACAGAGGCAAGCACTGGATTCACCAAGCACTTGCTCCCACTCGCTCTTAAAGATACTCTGGGTTTCCTTGGTGCAAGCCAGCGTAGGTGGAAGTGGGCGTGAGCCATGCTAATGAGGCGTGACCCCATGCAAATGATGGGGCAAGTTCCATAGAAGTACTTAAAATGAACGACGCATGCGCCGTCCCATGGCCGCATCCCTGTGTGCATGCTCAGAATCAAGACGGAACTACTCCCTAAGATACGACGGATCACTGCCTACGACGTGAACGTAACCTACGCCCAGCCCTATTCACGTACAACTTAAACGACAAAAGATACAACGGCTTGTGTTCCCTGGTCCATACCTTTGCATGAGTTGTGCCTCCTATATGGGGAATAACTTTACGCCGGACGTACGACTTACGCAAACCGCGTATATTATGTGCCGGGAGCAAGTACGTTTGTGAATCGGCGTATCTCCCTCATTTGAAAATCAATGGGAGCGGCAAATGTGCCCCGCGTAAATATGCGCCCACGATACGCCGGCATAGGAAAGTTACGTTGGTCAGATGAAGCCTATTTTCAGGCGTATATTGGTTTATGGGCACGGCGCATAGATATGACGGCGCATACTTACACTTACGCGGCGTATCTCGAGATACGTCGGCGTAAGTGCTTTGTGAATCCGGGCCACTGTGTTTAATATACACTAGGTTTTATTAGTACAATAAAAATGTTATACAAATAGTAAAAATAAAAGACAAAAACACCCATTTAAAAAGTTAACCTAAAACAAAATAAAGTAAAATGAAATGAACACAAGGCTGCTATACTCTGCCTTTAAGCTCACTACACTTTTCCCCGCATCTCCGCTCTTCACATTCATCCAACACTTTGTTTCTATTCAGTTTATTGTACCTAGATTAGAGTGGTCTCCAGCAACCTATTTCTGTAAACATAGTGGAGCATAAGTGTATAGTAATGGCTGCCAAATCAGGCACATTTGAAAAAAAAAAAAATGAGAGGACAGGAGGAGATAGCAAAGTGAAAAGGCATGAACAGGGAAAGGAAAAGTAATTAAAAATAAATGAGAGAATGAACAATTCACAGCAACTATGTTACAGATAAAATGTAAAAAAAGTGATCGTGGGCTGCTCAAGTCAGGAAAATACTAGATGCTAAGCTTCAGCTGACTGAATGAAGAGTAAAAATCCCTTGTGAGGAGCACTGGAAGAAAGCACATATCCAAGTACTTTTTTCTCTTTTAAATATGCTAGTGTCTGGTTTTACTTATCTTTCATTTTTTATATTTTTCTGATAATATATTGTTTCATGTTGTCACTGAAAACAAGATTTGGAAGAGTGTGAAATCTTAGTAGATAAAATTACGCAATAGGACTCCTCGAAGTGGTTTGTTTGAACCATTTTCAACCATAGTTGCATTGTAATGTGTTGGCATCTATTGTAGTTACAATTAAGAAGAGGATTTATCACAAACTCTATACTGTCTGAGGATGACATAACTACTTGTTTCATTCATAACAGTCAAGAAAAGAATGCATGAAGGTAAAAAACATTGAGCCTTTAGAACCACTTTAAAGTGATTGTAAAGCTTAACAAGTTTAACCACTTGGAGTCCGCGCTATAGCAGAATGATGGCTACAGTGCGGACCTGAATTGCCGGGAAGCTGTCAATAGACATCCTCCCGTGTTTGAGCGGCCTGCGCGCCCAATGTAGGGCGCGTGCAGCTCGCTCTGTGATCAGCGAGTCTATGAGACTCACTGGATCACAGATCGGAGTAAGTTGTTGATCCGACCCCTTACCACGTGATCAGCTGTCAGCCAATAATAGCTGATTATGTGACGTAAACAGAGACGTTAATCGGCTATTTTTTCTCCTCACGCTAAAAAAAGCCGATCACCGGCAGGTGACAGAGGGATTTTGGTCCTGCTCAGGGAGAGCTGCCCAGCTCATCTGTGCACATGTGTGACACCTGTCAGTGCCACCTACCAGTGCACAGCAGTGCCGCCTACCATAGTCCACCATTGTCACCTACCAGTGCCCACAGTGCCACCCATCAGTGCCCACAGTACCATCTATCAAAGTCACTAATTAATGCCTCATCAACAGTGCTGCCCATCATTGTTACCTACCAGTGCCCACCATTGTCACCTACCAGTGCCCATCAGTGTCACCTACCAGTGCCCATTAATGCCACCTATCAGTGCCATTTATCAGTGCCCATCAGTGCTATCTATCTGTGCCCATCAGTGCTATCTATCTGTGCCCATCAGTAACACCCATCAGTGCAACCCATCAGTGCCACCCATCAGGGCCCATCAGTACTGTCTTATCTGTCCCCATCAGTGCCCCCTTATCTGTGCCTATCAGTCCCGCCTTATCTGTACCTATCAGTGCAGCCTATCATTGTCCACCAGTGCAGCCTATCAGTGCCCATCAGTGCAGCCTCATCAGCGCATATCAATGAAGTAGGAAAATTACCTGTTTGCAAAATTTTATAACAAAATATATATTTTTTTCAAAATTTTCCATTTTTGTTTAGCAAAAAATAAAAAACCCCAGGTGATAAAATACCACCAATAGAAAGCTCTATTTGTGTGAAAAAAAAAATGATAAAAATTTAATTTGGGTATAAAGTTGTATGACCATGCAATTGTCATTCAAAGTGCATCAGCGCTGAAAGCTAAAAATTGGTCTGGGCAGGAGGGGGGTTTAAGTGCCCAGTAAGCAAGTGGTTAAAAAAACAAACATGTTATACTAACCTGCTCTGTACTGTCCTTTTCTGGGGTTCTCCCATGGTGCTCCTTGCTCCTCCTGTTCTTGAGTGCCCCCACAGAGAGCCGCGTTCCATGGGGAGACTCGTGAGGGCACACTCCTGAGAGTTGCTACTGTGCCTTGCTGCTACGCCTATTGACACAGACAGCAGGACTTGGCCCCACCCTCGACTTCTGTGTCACTGGAATTGACTGACATCAGTGAGAGCCAATGGCTCCTGCTGAAATCAATCCATCTGATGAGGACATGAGACAGCAGCTGGAACTGCTGTGCTCGTCCCCGTCGATGGAACGATCAGGTACTAAAAAGTAAAAAAAGGGGCTCTGGGGGGCTGCTGCACTACAGAAGGGTTTTCACCCTAATGCATAAAATGCATTAAGGTGAAAACTGAGGATTTACAATCCCTTTAAGTAAACATATCACTGTCACCCAAGTTCTCAGGAGAAAAAGAAATGCAGGTGTATCTAGACCTAAACATTTGCACACTTGAGACATACCAAAACACAAAGGTATAGTATACAATTACCACTAAATGTATTCTATTGCCTCAAGGGATTACATGAATATCTAATGGATGCAGATTAATAGGACTTTAAATATTTATTCACACTAACAGCACCAATACTTGGTTTAGTTGTGTGCTGTGCTTTTTTAATAGGCTTTTACTATAGGTTAAAAAATAACATACAATCATACACAGTAAGAAAACTAGCTAATGAATTTAAGTATAGGTAGACTCGGGAACACAAATCTCGTACGTTTTAATGTGCTTAATCTTTATAAGGCTGGGTTCACACTACGATTTTCCCGTCCGTCAGCCGCATACGATTTCAGTATTGAAAACGTACGGGCCCGTACGGGAAAACGCATACATAGACAATGCATTGCAAATCGTATGCACTCAGATGCATCCGGGTGTGTACGATTTGCTGGCAAAACGTTTTTTAACAGTACGCAAAACCGTGTTCGACCACGGTTTTGCGGCCGTTTTTAAAACCGTATAGCAAACGCATACGGTTTTTTTAACATTGAAGTCAATGGAAAACGCACATATGTGCGGTTCCATACGTATAAACCGTATGCGTTTTTCTTCTGCACATGCGCTTTTTCACAGGCAAAAGGACCACCCACCCTACTCTACCCACTTCCTCCCACTCCTCAGCCACTTCCTCCTTCCAGAAGTCTCAGGTAGAACAGTGACGTCTAAAGGACACTGCAGCCATCTTTCTCCACCTTGTGAAGTTTTTATCTGTGAGTACTGGTTTCCATGTTGTTATTTACGTCATCATTAACCCATGCATAGTCACCATACTGTCCCAATAGCCCTATAATTAGAGAGTAGCTCGATATATAGGCGATTTAAAAAAAAAAGGCGATTTTAACCAAATACTGTAGTGTTATAATGCTGCAAAAATGCCTGCAGTAGTGGGCACTCTGCATTGTATTGCAAATATAGGTGGTTTAGGTTTGGCAACAGCTGGAGACCCCCTTTTTTTATAAAACACCCTGGATTTCAGTTATATTTTATAAATGTATTAGAAGAAATCCATGCCACGTGTGTGCCCCTAAAAACGTACTTGTTCACACATGTGTCTCCATATGAATGTCCATGCCACAGGTGTCCCCATCTCAAAGTTCATGCTGCAGGTGTTCCCCATAAAAATGTCCATGCCACAGGTGTCCCCATAGTAATGTTCATGCTGCAGGTGTTCCCCATAAAAATGTACATGCCACAGGTGTCCCCATAGTAATGTTCATGCTGCAGGTGTTCCCCATAAAAATGTACATGCCACAGGTGTCCCCCTAATGTCCATGCCACAGGTGTCCCCCCAATGTTTATGCAGCCGCTGTGCCCTTAAAAATGTACATAGGTGCCCCTATGTTTAGGTGGATAGGCTTTACTTTTTACCCTTAAATCATTATATATATTGTTTGATGAACCTGCTGTCTCCATTCCAACACATAGTTTCACTATTAATAAAACATTTGTCTTTTATGTATATCCTTATACTACAGTTTAGTTTCCAATATTTAATTATACATTTATTTTTCTAAAGGTTTTATCCACATGGCTAGTTCGAGTGAAGAAAGTGCACACTCTCCACATGTCATGGATGTAAGTGTTTATTATGTTGTTGAGCCTATTTTATATAATCTTTCATGTTCCTTTTATTCTAATATTTGGTTTTCAATCTTCAGAATCCAAGTCCGGAATTACCTGACATCATTTTAACAGAGCCTGGACCTGTGAGTGTAAGTATTTTTTTTGCTCTTTAAAGTTCATATGTTGATCAAATGGGCCCAATCTAATTTTTTTATTTAATTCCTAGCCTTCTATGTCCTTGGGAGATGAAACACAAATCCTATTTTCACAGGAATTGACCCAAACAACGACTATTGAGGTAATTATTTTGTATTGTCTTGTTTGATATATTCAGCAATGAATGTATGATTGTGTAAGGATCCTCCACTTGTCCCCACACTTGTCCCCAAATAATTTTTTATTTAATTTTGGATTTTGTTTTACTAGCCACCTCCATCCCAAAAGTCTACACAGCGAAAGAGGCCAAACAAAGACCCTATCACTACCAAGGAGGCAAGCAAGGTTAACTAAACTAAACGTGACGTGTGAATGATTTTGAAATGCTTCCCCATTATTTTAGCTAAGTGCCACGTTTTTTACAGAAAAAAAGAAAGACAGGAAACTTTTCCTATTGACCCTACGGACTTTGCCACACTGGATGTCATCCAGTATGTCCAAGAGAGGCCTTCTCTGTGGGACAAATCCCACAAGAAACACCACGACAACACCTGTACAAGGAGAAAGTGGGAGAAAATTTATGTCAAATTATTCCCTGATTTTGCCTCCTATTCCGAAAAATTACAGGATACCATTGGTAATAAATTGTTAGAACAGGTTCAAAATAGAAGATATACTATAGAATGTTTTTTACTCTCATGTTGTATCCTAATTTACAGGAGACCTGGTCGAGAAGAGATGGCGTTCTGTCCGGGACAGCTTCTTTAAATGGGTCAGAGAATCTAATCTACCTAGTGGATCGGGAGCAAAAAAGACGACCTACAAACATGCCAAGAGATTGGCTTTTTTGACAAAGGTCCAGGAATTGAGGGCGTAAGTGAATATTCATCTTAAAATTAATAAATCTCTCTCTCTCTCTCCCTACCTGTCCCCCTCCTTCTCTCTCCATCTCTACTTGTCTCTCCCTCCTCCTCTCTGTCTTTCTCCCCTTGTCTCTCTCTCCCTCTAGCTCTCTCAAGTAGAGATGGAGAGAGCTAGAGAGAGACAAGGGGAGAGAGCTAGAGAGAGACAAGGGGAGAAAGACAGAGAGGAGGAGGGAGAGACAAGTAGTCTCTCTCTCTCTCTCTCTCTCTCTCATTTATATTTGTTCTTATTTTTGGTTTTAGAACATCTACAAATACGGGTAGCTTGCCTCCCCCTGCTGAACCAACAGCTCAACTTGAGGCCATTCTGGATGAAGAGAACCCTCGACCTGAGCAGGGTGGATCGCAACATCAACCACCTACAGTCACCAGTAGGCTTCGCTCCTCCATCCGCCATTCTTCAAAAAAAGGAAAGGACAATCAAATGTTCCAATGCATGCTGGATGGCATTGATAAATTGGAGAACATTTGCACATCCAAATTTTTACATTTGGATGTGCGTGTTCTTCGATTAGAAGGCATGATTGGAGCCCCCCCCCCAAGCCCCTCAAGGGATTTCTTAATGACCCTAATACCCTATATGGAGAGGATGAGTGAGGAGCAGCAGGCTGTTTATAAACAGCAGCTTATAAAATTTACACATGAATTCCTTAACCCCCCCACCCACCCAAGCCCCTATTTATCCACCTGCATCACCCTCCTTTCCACAGCAACCCAGAAGTCGGCCATATAGCTCATATGTCCGACCTTACAATGAAACCTTTGAGACAGAGGAAGGGCAAACATACCGGAGAATTTAAGGGTTTCACTCCAAAAAGTTGTTTTTGTTTAATTTTTATGCCCTATACTACATCTTTCAGTCCGCAACTTACTATCCACCCCTTGAGTGTGCTTGCTGCAGGTTTGATAGTTGCGAACATGTAGACAGAACATATTAACGTCATTGTGCTACATTCAGGTCACATTACGGTCTGCCACCTCAATGCAAGAGTACTTGAGGGTATGTGTGAACTTTGACCCTCACATACCTTTGCCTTGAGGTTGCCTAATGTAACGTGACGCGAATGTGGATCTGTGAAGTCAATATGGTCTTTCATAGGTTCCAATAAATTAAACCCGAAGCAAGCAGACTCAGGGGGCCGATTGTAGGATGGATGGTGCCAACAGAAAGATCTAGTTGGTTAACATTATAGGGACACCCACATTGGGATTAGTTCTGAGTCCCAAATCCTTAAGTTTCAATTATTCTTTGGAGAATAAATATTGTTATTTAATATTTATATTTTTTTGGAAATGTTGTATTTGTTAATGTATGAAAAGAGCCGTTTAATACTTTTATAAAAAAAAAAGCTATTGAATTTAAAGTTTGACAGTGTGGAGTTTTATTCAAAATCATAATAGAGCTATAATACAATGGACACAATTGTGATGTTTCAGCAATGCAGGTATGGGATTTCCAGTTGTCTCTTGCAATATTCATCTGTGAATATGAAAAAAAAAAATAATATTTTGAAAGTATTACAGAAAATAATTTTTATAAATAACTAATTATACTTACATTGTATGCTGCCATGGCAATGCACCTTGCTCTGATGAAAAGTAGTTGCAAAACTGTTCACGTATCTGCATCACTGAAACACTTGATCTGATTGGGTTAGGCTCCAGTCCAGAAAGTTGAACCTCTGCTATTTCCTCCATGGTGGGGATGGACGCTGGCTCCAAATTTATTACAAAATTATGCAGAACCACACAAGCTTTAATCACAGAGTCCACGTATTCCGGCTTTACTTGAATGCTGGTGGTAAGTATGCGCCATTTATTAGTGAGGATACCAAAAGCACATTCCACATACCTGCGTGCACGTGTCAATCTATAATTAAAGACACGCCTTTGGGGATTAAGTCTTCTCCCTGAGTATGGCTTCAACAAGTTATCCACCATTTGAAAGGCCTCATCAGCCACTATTACATGAGGCAGGGCAGGTCCATTAATACCCGGTAGTGGTTTGGGTCCTGGAATCTGGAATGTGCCAGCATACAGGGCTTTGCCAAGGTTAGACTCCTTGAACACACGTGAATCATTGTTCTGACCGTAGGCCCCAATGTCAACTGCCAAAAAATTGTAGCTGGCATCACAGATTGCCATTAGTATGATGGAAAAATATTTTTTGTAATTGTAAAATAAAGAGCCACTACCAGAGGGCTTCCTGATTCTGACATGTTTTCCATCTAGTGCACCAACGCAATTTGGAAAGTTGGCGTGTCTCCGGTATCCCTCTGCTGCTTCATTCCAAATTGCTGTGGTTGGCTCTGGAAGATACTGGCGTTTAAGGTTCCTCCATATTGCCTCACATGTCTGTGGTACCAAAGTAGAGATGGTGGATTTCCCCAATCTGAATTGGTAATGGAGCGAAGAAAAGGACTCGCCAAAAACCTAAAAAAAAATCAAAGTATTGTCAATTTGTTTTATTACAACAGTGAAAACATAACACAATAGACATTAGCACGTTCACGTCCTGCAACAAACTATTTGTGGTGCTACCTACACTTCATATGATTCAGAAAAGATAGATGTGTCTCTGGGTGGACTTGAACCACCAACCTTTCAGTTTTTGGCTCAATGTGGTACAATTGCACCACAGAGACTATACTATCTTTTCATATATGCCGCTGGTGAGTAGATATACTCACCCGGTCTTCCTATCTTAACCTTTTGGGGAGGAAAATCATAGTAATATAAATATACCCATCTTTTATATAAGGGTGTAGGTAAGGGTTAATTTAACTGTCATATATTTTTATTTGGCATATAAGTAATATGTGTACCAGGTATTATTGAAATATCTGCAGGCGTACAGAAGTTATGTGGGAACATACATTTCCCATTGATTTGCATGGGACTTTAAACAAAAACCCCGATCCTCACAAATGGGGGTAGTTAAGGGATAAATTAACTATCCTATAGTTTAAGTGGACATATAAGTAACATGTGACCAAGTGTTATCGAAATATCTACAGCCGTTTGGAAGTTATCAAGTACATGTATTTTCCATAGAGTTGAATGGGACTTTAAAGGAAAACCCCGACCATGGCAAATGGGGGTGGGTAAAGGTTAAACCACCTATCCTATGTTTGTTGCTGACATAACATGTGTGCCAAGTTTCATGTTAATATCTTTAGCCGTTTGGACGTGATGCTGGAACATACACACACACACACTGAGTTTTTTATATATATATATATATATATATATATATATATATATATATATATATATATATATATATATATATATATATATATATATATATATATAGATATATATATGCATACATATACATACTACACATATATCGATATATTAAAAAAAATATATGGCGATTGTTCCGAAAAATGATAAAAGGGAAAGCTTGTCCTTTTGGAAACTTTGGTCACATTTGATGACTCCTATGAAGGGGTTATTGGTTGCTATGGGCTACTGCACTTAAAGAACAATTTTTAAACATATCACACAAACACATTATATACACACAATTGAAGTGTAAGATTAAAAATTCTTACCTTAGGGTCACCACAAGGCGCTGTTCTGGCGACACTGCTAACCGTAGGTGCGTATCCTGCCACTGGATGTCATCACGAACAATCTCCAAGAGGACATCAAAACTAGAGGGAGCCATCCACACATACCGCTGAAATTTATCAGGGAAAGTACGGAGCTGTAGGTAAAGGGCCTGAAAGGCACCAAGCCGGGGCCTGATGGCATTCACTGGATGCACCCAATACCGACGTGCAAAAATCCTCCTTCTACGTTGCCTCGCACGCTCACGCTCTTGCAGCTCAAGGAACTGCATGCGTAGTATTGTCGATACAATCATTTTCACAATTAAGCTGAAAAAACACAATCACTAGCTCAAAAAACACGAGGAGATGTGAAACCACTCCTACTTCCTGCCAAATTTCAATAAAACAAGAAAATCTTTATTTATAAAATGACACTAATTCCAAAAACGTATGCGTTTTTTCAATCAAAACCGGATGGAACCGTATGCACTTGTTGAAACCGTATACATTTTTGGGCATACGTTTACGTACGGTTCAATCCGTTTTGGCCGCATACGTTTTTTAATATAAATCGTATGCGGCTGACGGACGGGAAAATCGTAGTGTGAACCCAGCCTAAGCTATAACCAATTCCAAGATTATGGTCAATGTTTTATAACCTACAACTTTTAATAAAATATAACCTGGTGATCCTACTATTAAAGTCCTTGTTCAGGCATTTGTTACAGGGTGACAGCACTGTATCCCTGTCTCCCTTACACAGGCCTCTAAAGGAGGGTCTGTTTCAACATATATTACACAGGCATGATCCACTGTTGTCACCATCATGAAACTTGCCAGGAGAAAACCCATGCAGCCATCCCTGACATGCATGTAGACAGAAAGTGGCTGCAGAAAATCAACAACACTTAGCTGCACCAAGTACTGTATTATAAAAAGGTGAAAATAAATATTTTATTTAAGAGAAATTACAATTGTGTCAATTTAAATTGTTCATGAGAGGTTGTAAAACTTTTTTTGTACTTATGCGCTTCAAATTAGGAAAGAGTGAGAAAATAAAGAAATACATTCCGAATTACAAATGAACAGCTGAAACCATTAGTGAACCCAAACACTATGAACCATTCATAGGGTATAAACCCTTTCTATACTAATACACAATAAGGTAATATACCATGAAAAAATTTAAATATCTATAATAAATGATTAATCACACAACTTATATTACTACAAAATGTCCATTTAAATGTGCAGTGTTATTGTTTATAAACAAATGTGTTCAAAAAATATATTTACAAAAATACATATGTAACATGATAGTCCAAAAATTGGCTATAATGAAAAGATGCACCAGGTTTTCCCGTTCGTAACAAATGGATTTTCGTATGAATTTGTTAGTATTCGTACATCCGGATCCGAAAAGCTGAAAGAACCAAAATACAAAAATTACGGAATTGCGAATAAGCCAAATAACGAGCAAGCGAAAATATGAACATACGATTGGACAATCTTACTCAGATACGAAACACCGAAACAGCAAAAGAACGAAAATGAAATCTATAACGAACGATTTGCATTCCGTATTTTAAATCCTTTGTCTGAATGAATGAATGAATGAATGAATGAATGAATGAATGAATGAAAAACTTATATAGCGCGGCACATGCAAACTAAATCGCCTCTGGGCGCTCGTTGTTCCTGTCTCTCTTGACTGTTGTCTGTTCGTAATTCCGTATATTCGTATTTTCATACGTATGTTCGTATTTTCATTTGTGAGATTTGTAAATCCGTTTCTTTGTCTGTTCGTAAATGTGTGTACTCGTATCGTTCTTTCGAATGGGCACTGGGCAGTGTAGTTAGTGAGTGATGTATCTTACTTAACCACTTGCTTACTCGGCAGTGGGCATAGGCAAAATTTCAGCTTTCAGCACAGCGTAATTTTAAATTAAAATTACGCGGTCCTGCGACATGCCTCCCAAACAAAATTGACGTCCTTTTTTTTCCCCACAAATAGAGCTTTCTTTTGGTGGTATTTGATCATTTTTTGCGATATAAACAAAAATAGAGCGACAATTTTGAAAAAAAACCCACAATATTTTTCCTTTTTGCTATAATAAATATCCAATTTAACCAGTTAGCAACCGCCCTATAGACAAAATACATCTACAAGGCGGTTGCTTATTAACTCTGGGAGGGCGTCAATGTACGTCCTCCCAGAATCGCGCTCCCGCGCGCCCTGTGGGGCGCGCACACGGGAGTCTCCGTGATCGCCGGGTCCTCCGGACCCGACTGATCACGGATCACGGTAAATCGCCGCTGATAGCGGCGGTTTACCACGTGATCGCTTCGTCCAATGACGGAGCGATCACTAGTAAACAAACCGGCGTCATGTGATGACGCCGGTTCCTCCCTCTCCTCTCTGTACCGAACGGTACAGTGTGAGAGAGGAGAGGGGAGAGAGCGGAAGCAGCAGCAGCTGCTGCTGCTGCTGCGGGCTGGATCTGTGACACATGTAGTCACAGATCCAGCCAGCCATCCATCCCTCCCTGTGCAATACTCTGCAATGCCCCCATACTCTGCAATGCCCCAAAATACTCTGCAATGCCCCAAAATACCCCGCAATGCCCCGCAATACCCCGCAATACCCCGCAACGTCGTCTATGGGGATTTTTAAGTAGCGAAGTTTGGCGCCATTCCACGAGCGTGTGCAATTTTGAAGGGTGACATGTTGGGTATCTATTTACTCGGCGTAACTTCATCTTTCACATTTATGCAAAAGAATGAAGAAAAAATACTAAATTTGCCAAATTTTATAACAGAAACAAAGAAAAATTATTTTTTTTTACAGAATTTTCAGTCTTTTTTCTCTTATAGCGCAAAAAATAAAAAACCCAACGGTGATTAAATACCACCAAAAGAAAGCTCTATTTGTGTGAAAAAAAGGACGAAAATTTCATTTGGGTACAGTGTTGTATGACTGAGCACCGAAAGCTGAAAATTGGTCTGGTTATTAAGGGGGTTTACGTGCCCAGTGGTCAAAAAAAATAAATAAATTTTTTTTTAACAGTTTAGGCCGATAGGTATTCTACATATTTTTGGTAAAAAAAAAACACAAAAAACCAAGCAATAAGCGTATAGTGATTGGTTTGCGCAAAAGTTATAGTGGCTACAAAATAGGGGATAGAATTCTGACATTTTTTTTATTATTATTTTTTTACTAGTAATACGGCGATCTGCAACTTTTGTCAGAACTGCGATATTTTGGCGGACACATCGGACACTTTTGACACATTTTTGGGACCATTTACATTAACCCCTTAACGCCCGCCGCACGACTATATACGTCCGCAAAATGGCACTGACAGGCAGATGGGCTTATATATACGTCCCTGCCTTCTAGCAGGTGGGGGGTCCGATCGGGACCCCCCCCCCCCCCGCTGCGTGCGGCGGGCGGATTCCCTCGGGGAGCGATCCGGGATGACGGCGCGGCTATTCGTTTATAGCTGCTCCGTCGCGATCGCTCCCCGGAGCTGAAGAACGGGGAGAGCCGTATGTAAACACGGCTTCCCCGTGCTTCAATGTGGCGGCGTATCGACCGAGTGATCCCTTTTATAAGGGAGACTTGATCGATGACGTCAGTCCTACAGCCACACACTAGGTGAACCCTAACTCCTACAGCTCCCCCTGTGGTTAACTCCCAAACTGCAACTGTCATTTTCACAATAAACAATGCAATTTAAATGCATTTTTTGCTGTGAAAATGACAATGGTCCCAAAAATGTGTCAACATTGTCCGAAGTGTCCACCATAATGTCGCAGTCACGAAAAAAAAAAAAAAATCGCTGATCGCCGCCAATAGTAGTAAAAAAAAAAAAAAATTATTAATAAAAATGCAATAAAACCTATTTTGTAAACGCTATAAATTTTGCGCAAACCAATCGATAAACGGTTATTGCAATTTTTTTTACCAAAAATAGGTAGAAGAATACGTATCGGCCCAAACTGAGGAAAAAAAAAAATTATATATGTTTTTGGGGGATATTTATTATAGCAAAAAGTAAAAAATATTGAATTTTTTTCAAAATTGTCGCTCTTTTTGTTTATAGCGCAAAAAATAAAAACCGCAGAGGTGATCAAATACCACCAAAGGAAAGCTCTATTTGTGGGGAAAAAAGGACGCCAATTTTGTTTGGGAGCCACATCGCACGACCGCGCAATTGTCTGTTAAAGCGACGCAGTGCCGAATCGCAAAACCTGACCTGGGCATTTAGCTGCAAAATGGTCCGGGGCTTAAGTGGTTAATACAGCGAACAGTGCTATAAATATGCACCGATTACTGTATAAATGTGACTGGCAGGGACACTAGGGGGCGAGGAAGGGGTTAAATGTGTATCCTGGGAGTGATTCTTAGGCCCCGTACACACGATAGAATCCATTCGCTGAAAAATCCCAGCAAATGGGTTTCAGCGGATAGATCCTATGGTGTGTACACTCCAGCGGATCTGTTTCCGCGGATATTTATCCCCTGGGATGGATTCCAGCAGATCGAATATTTGCTGACATGCCAAACAAATCCATCTGCTGGAATCCATCCCAACAGATGGATCCGCTGGTCTGTATAGACTCACCGGATCCATCCGTCCGAAGGGATCCCCCGCATGCGTCGTAATGATTCGACGCATGCGTGGAATTCATTATATGACAGCGTCGCGCACGTCGCCGCGTCATAATCGCGGCGACGGCGCGACACGTCATCGCCAGAGGATTTCGGCGCGGATTTCAATGCGATGGTGAGTACACTCCATCGCATTAAAATCTGCTGAAATCCTCAAGAGGATTTATCCGCGGAAACAGTCCGCTGGACCGTATCCGCAGATAAATCCTCCCGTGTGTATGGGGCCTGACTGTGGGGGGAGGGGACTGACTGGGGGAGGTGACCGATGCTGTGTCCCTATGTACAAGGGACACAGCATCAGTCTCCTCTCCCTGACAGGACGTGGAGCTCTGTGTTTACACACAGAGCTCCACGTCCCTGCTCTGTTACTGCCGATCGTAGGTACCTGGCGGACATCGCGGCCGCCAGGCACGCGCATCGGTATCTTGGAGGCTCGCGCGCCCCCCAATGGCTGCAGGCCGGAGGCCGTATATAGACGGCCTCCCGGCAATTAAGAGCCACATTGTGGCCGTAAAAACCCGCCGGGCGGGCAGTGGTTAATATCTTAGCCAATCAGCACATCTCTTTTGTGCTAAGTCACATTGGACAGTGTAAAGCCTCGTACACACGATCGGACTTCAAACAAACTTTTACCTGGATTTTTGTCTGAAGGGAGTTGGCCAGACTTTTGAAACCGAAAAAGTTTGTCCGATGGAGCGTACACGGTCGGATTTTTTGGAAAACGCAAATTTTGAAGTTTGTTGGCAAAAAGTCCGACTGTGTGAGAGAGAAAGTCTATCTTAAGAGAAAGTGTATCTTAATATGGATTAGCCGCGTGTTGAAAATGAAACTAAAATACGAGATTGTGAATGACCCTGCCGCAATGTATTTACGAAAGTACAAAATTACGAATCCATTAAACAAAATTATCTAACAAAATTGCGAATTTCGAATCAACGAAAATAAATCAGTCTGAATTATGAATCATTCATTATAAACGAACAAACAAATAAAACTGTTACGAAAATACAAACGGTCTGAATAGGAAAACTTGCGTCTTACGAAATTACGAATCTTTATGAATCCACGGAACGAGACGAAACAAAACAAAAAAACTAAATTTTTTGTTGTGCACATGTCTATTTTACACTCTCCAGTTTTAGTAAATCAACCCCCAAACTCTCACTAGCTCGCACAAATGCCTCCAAACTGAGATGTTAATTATGTGTCACATGATAGCTTTGTGATCCTTGCCTGCAGCCAATAGGGATTTTCTGGTAAGAACGAGCTTCCTATTTGAGCCAAATGTGAGTTCAACATGAACCCAGCCTTTTCACAGTTTTGGCAAAGCGCCAAACAAACTGGCCAAGCAAATCACTGGCTGCTATTTGTAAACAAAGCAGATGGGAAACTAATTTATCAGAGGTAGCACCACCACCACTAAATGGCAGATCCCTGGCTGGTTCCTGTTTGTAAAAAAAAAACTGACAGGGATCTTAGGCAAGGTCAATTGCCAAATATCATCATGATACTTGGCCAATTATATCATCCATGATTCCTGAACTGTTTGTTTACAAACAGAAGCTGGCTGGGGATTTACCATTCTGCTTTAGTAATGAGGTGGGGCAAGATCATTGGATGGTGAGTCATCATGGCAGTGGGGCAACATCAATGGATGCAGGGTTATTGTGGCAGTGGTTCATCAAGATTGATGTGAATTTACATCACTGAAAGATGCAAATTATGTTTTAAATTTACATTGAGGGATATTGTTTACCTGTTTACCATGTTGGCATGTTTATTTACTTTTACCTCTTTCTGAGGTACTGCATTCCCATATCTGTGGTCCCACAGGGGCTACATATTCTTATAAATCCCACCACAAAGTCCAAAATCTGCTTGAGGACTGGATGTGAGAATGTAATGAGTTAATCCTTGTAATCTCAACACTTTTCTGCTCCTACCCCCTCTATACCCTCCCTGGCAAGATACCCTTCCAATGTTGAAAGAATGTGGCCTGGTATGGTTTAGGAAGGGGAGGCGCACATTTTCTGTCCTTTCTTTCCTGACCACACAGGCTGCATGCCTGGATAATGCCTGGTACACACAATGAGATTATCAGACGAATGCATGCTAGTCTCATATCAAAAATGAAGAGTTTACTAAAGTTATGACAATTCTCATACAACAGAATAAAAATTCGGAAGTGTTGTAGCGTATTTGTATTGTATTTTTGAATGACAACTGTACTGATTAAACAAAAAATCTTACTGTCTGGTATTGCACAAGATTTTTTTTGTGCTTGTCCCATCTGATAATTTTGCATGAATTGACGTGATCGGTTCTCAAAAACTGCATACTAACGATTGGATTATCGTACGATCACTTCAAAAGCGTTTTTTTCATATGATTTGCCGATAATGTTTATGGGCCATTAGGATCTGGATATGCATTGTAAGTAGAACAGCATACTGTTTTTCTTTTTCCCTGGTATTTTTTGTAAATGTAAAATGTTCAATCATATTGTTCTAAAACTTCATGTGCAGCTTCAGGGCATCCCCAAGCATGTTGTGTATTTTAGCTCTTTAAACTGCATTAAAAGACCCTCTACTCTAAAAGTGTCCAGCTACCTTTAACCATTTTTTTAACAAAAGCTTGCAAAATCACTTAAAATGGGCAAAAAAAAACAAGAATAGGGTTTACTGCTATATTTGTGGTTCATAAACTTCCTGCCAGGTTCAAAGAACCTCCAGCTCATCTTTTTTTACTCGCACTAAAATATTCAAAAAGTATAATATTAAGGTCACTGAAAGTACAAAGAACAATTAAAGTTTTGCTCCACAATAGTCAATGTCACAGTGTAGTCATACAGAAATTAGCACTAAACAGGCAGAATATTAAAGTACATGCTTAATAGCTATTTGTCACTACTGATGGACAAGAGTTTAGTAACCGATCGGCAAGAGTTTAGTATTTGGAGTACACAGATACAATTATGGTCTGTAGCAGTGTCTGACATTGACTGAGCAGTTCTTACTGCTCCTTAAGCCCTGTACACATGATCGGTTTGTCCGATGAAAACAGACCGATGGACTATTTTCATCGGACAAACCGATTGTGTGTGGGCCCCATCGGTTTGTTTTCCATCAGTAAAAAAAATAGAACATATTTTAAATTTTTCCTATGGATAAAAAAAAACGATCGTCTGTGTGGAAGTCCATCGGTCAAAAATCCATGCATGCTCAGAATCAAGTCGACGTATGCTCGGGAAGCATTGAACTTTATTTTTTTCAGCACATTGTTGTGTTTTACGTTACCGCGTTTTGGCATGGTCAGATTTTTGACTGATGGTGTGTAGGCAAGACTGATGAAAGTCAGCTTCATCGGATCTCTGATGAAAAAATCCATCGGACTAGATTCCATCAGATATCTGATTGTGTGTACAGGGCTTTAGTGTGGAGTTTCACTGGTTTCTTCTGAAGCATGCCAATTCTGCCTGAATGCTGCTGAAAAATGTCAGATATGAAATATAAACTGTCAAAGTGAACATAGTAGGTGATATAGATAGGAAATTGTAACTGCCGCTCTCCATTTTCTAGATCATAAGAGGATGCTTGGAAAATTATGTTTAAAGTGACTCTGTTAACATTTTTTTTTTTTTTATTAACATTTTTTATTGAAGATGTAAAACAGTTACAGAGTAAAAGACAGCCACAGGAGGCCCAAGAGTGGACACAGCCGCCAACAGAAGTACATAAGTTTCACATACATCAGTCACAGGCAAGTCATAAAATTCACAATGCAGTTCTACACATGCCAGTTAGTGAGAGTGGCTATGATGACGAGCAAGGCCTGTACTTCAAGGAAACAAAAAGAGGCCAACTGTTAACATTTCTTAAATGCAATGAAACCATGGCCATATACAAAGAGATTGCAAATACCTCTTCTGTCACTCTGGTCACAAAACTCCACTCCAATGAAGAAGAATAGTCGGGAGAAACTGACACTTCTGACTACAAGTGTTGCTTTGCATTGTCCCCTGCAGCACTGACTAGTTCCTCCCACCTACCTTATATCACCCAGGACAGAGGGTGTAGGGAACACAGAAGAGAGACAAACCTCAAAGTGTGGGTTGCCTAACAAACCTCACCTGCTAATTCTTCCTGATTGGAGCAGTGGTCAGCAGCATTGCAGACAGGTGAGGTAAATATTTAACCACTTGAAAACCAGGCCTTTTTATGACACTTGCTTACAAGTTAAAATCAGTATTTTTTTACTTGAAAATTACTTTGAACCCCTAAACTTATATATATATATATATATATATATATATATATATATATATATATATATATATATATATATATATATATATATATATATATACATACACTGTATATATATATATATATATATATATATATATATATATATATATATATATATATATATATATATATATATATATATTTGTGACAATTTTTAGGCCAATTGTTTTGTATAATGTGAAAGATGATGTTATGCCAAGTAAATATATATCTAACATGTCATGCTTTGAAATTGCGCGCACAATGGAGACAAACTACCGCACCTAAAATCTACATAGGTGACACTTTAAAAAATGTTTACGGTTACCTGTTTAGAGTTACAGAGGAGGTCTTGTGCTATAATTATTTCTTTCACTTTAACGATCGCAGCGATACCTCACATGTGTGGTTTGAACATTTGCAGGCGCAATTAACATATGTGTTCACTTAACCACTTAAGCCCCGGACCTTTAGGCAGCTAAATGCCCAGGCCAGGTTTTGCGATTCGGCACTGCGTCGCTTTAACAGACAATTGCGCGGTCGTGCGACGTGGCTCCCAAACAAAATTGGCGTCCTTTTTTCCCCAAAAATAGAGCTTTCTTTTGGTGGTATTTGATCACCTCTGCGGTTTTTATTTTTTGCGCTATAAACAAAAATAGAGCGATAATTTTGAAAAAAATTCAATATTTTTAACTTTTTGCTGTAATAAATATTCCCCAAAAACATATATACATTTTTTTTATTCCTCAGTTTAGGCCGATACGTATTCTTCTACCTATTTTTGGTAAAAAAATCGCAATAAGCGTTTATCGATTGGTTTGCGCAAAATTTATAGCGTTTACAAAATAGGGGATATTTTTATTGCATTTTTATTAATTTTTTTTTTTTACTACTAATGGCGGCGACCAGCGATTTTTTTCGTGACTGCGACATTATGGCGGACACTTCGGACAATTTTGACACATTTTTGGGACCATTGTCAATTTTACAGCAAAAAATGCATTTAAATTGCATTGTTTATTGTGAAAATGACAGTTGCAGTTTGGGAGTTAACCACAGGGGGCGCTGAACATGTTAGGCTTCACCTAGTGTGTGTTTACAACAGTAGGGGGTGTGGCTGTAGGTCTGATGCCATCGATTGTGTTTCCCCTATAAAGGGGATGACACGATCGATGCGCCGCCACAGTGAAGCACGGGGAAGCCGTGTTTACATACGGCTCTCCCCGTTCTTCAGCTCCGGGGAGCGATCGCGACGGAGCGGCTATAAACGAATAGCCGCGCCGTCGTCCCGGATCGCTCCCCGAGGTAAGCTGCCCGCCGCACGCAGTGGGGGGGGTCCCGATCGGACCCCCGAACCGCGGAAAGGCAAGGACGTATATATACGCCCATCTGCCTGTCCGTGCCATTTTGCGGACGTAAATAGTCGTGCGGCGGGCGTTAAGTGGTTAAGCACGTAAGCACAGAGGGATGGGGTGCTTTTAAAAAAAAAAAATCTATTTATTTTTATTTTTACACTGCCCCCTTACATTTTTTTATCACTTTTATTGCTGTCACAAGGAATGTAAACATCCCTAGTGACAGTAATAGGCAGTGACAGGTACTCTTTAAGGAGTTGTCCCAAACCGCTCCTCTTCACTTGAAAGTATTCAAAACACCAAGATCTGCTGTTTCTAATACTTTGGAGTTTTTTTATATGGCGCCTTTGGCTGCCAAGTAAACTGGAAATGATGTGACATCACTTCTGGGTTACTTTACCTGAGACCCAAGCAAAGCTGATTCTGACATGCTGATGGCCCGGGCCTCCAGGTGGGACAGGATAGCCCAGGTCTCCCAGTGGTACAGGAGAACCCGGGTGAGTGGTAGGAGGGGGCGGGATGTCTGCTCTCGCTGCTTCAAATAACAGCTGAGCTATTACAGGAAATCCATCCGTCTGCTCTAAAACATGGTACCAAAGAGATGCCTTCAGTAGAGCAGATGAATGGCTCTTATAGGTGTCAGACCCCTCTCTACTGCTCTTTCACACATATATATATATATACAGAACCGTAAATAACAAATACAACTTTTAGCAAAAGAACTGTGTTCAACCTGCTCTTTCAGAGAGTTCTTTGTGAATTATAACTCTATGAGCTTTAATTAAAGTGGATGTAAACCCACTCTCATCCTTTCTAAACTACTGCCATAGTGATGATCTATAAGGATATACATGCCTCCTACATGTATCCTTACCTGTCAAATGTCTCCCCTCCGTCTGTTATAAGAACTGAAAAACTGCATATTCTGTGGGTGGGTCTGTTGTCTGGAGCTCGGTGGGTGGAGTTGTGATGTCAGTAGACTCCCCGCCCACCTCTACACTCCCCTTGTCAACATGCATTTTGTCCTATGTATTTCTTACACTAAATTCTGCTATGATCACCAACATCCAGTCAAAATCCATAAAAGTAACCACATGACTTCAGAAAAGGAGTGGGGGTGGGAATTAAAAAATAATGCCTATCTTTTTTTTTAATTATAACATTTTTTATTGTTGTTTGCATATATAAATTACAAAAAGTAGTGCACCAACGTGCGTAAATTTAACATAGTACATACACAAGCAAGCCTTTTACCCCTCACCCTCCCCCTACCCCTGAGTCGTTGTAGTTGAGTGAAAAAGCCTCTTAGATTCCAAAATTTTCTTCCCTTGTGTCCACCCTCACCACCCCTCCGCCCCTCGCCCACCCTTCCACCCTCCCATCACACCATGAACCAGTTTTTTAAATTAATTTGATTTGCTTCATTGAATTAATCCTCCCCATAAAGGGGTGTCTAATAGCGGATTAAAGTATATATTAAATTTGAAAGACGCCATCTTCTTATATAGAACAACCCGTTATGTCTAGCCAAGGTTTCCACATCCTCACAAACTTTCTATAATTGCCCTGTCTAGTGAGCGTCACTCTCTCGCTCCAGATCATTGTATTGATAGTTTCAACCCACGATTGGACAGTGGGTGAAGTCTGGGCCTGCCACCTCCACGCAATTAACTTCCTTGCCTGGAAGAGGCATCTCAGCACCACCTCAAGGGTTCCAGCAGGCACTCTATCCTCATCAATACTGCCTAATAGGCATGTCTTAGACTCAGCTTCCAAATTCGTTTTAAAAGTTTTATTTATTATATCTATCACCTCCTCCCAGTATCTGAATAGCTTCGGGCATTTCCATATCATGTGGATAAGACTGCCTGTCGCTCTGCACCTTGGACATTCGTCAGTACTTCTCCACCCACGATTGAACATTCTCCTGGGGGTATAGTATACTCTATGCAAGAGGAACAAGTGTGATACTTTCTGGGATGGAGAGATCGAAACCAGTACCCCCCTCCTCAAGATCGCACTCCACTGTTCCGTAGACATTTGCCCTAAGTCTCTCTCCCACCCTATCCTGCTCTTAATGGGGCCTGCCCTACTTATTGTTTTAGCTCCTATTCTGGAATACAGTACGGAGATCAGGCCCTTAGTTGTTTTTGAAGAGGTTATTTTCAGGAGAGTAGGAGCCGAGGACCATACAATGGGTTGTGGCCCAAACTGGGCTTGGATACCATGCCGGATCTGGAGGTATTTATAAAATGTTTTGTTTGCTATATTGAATTCCTGTCGCAGGTCTGCGAATGATTTCATATGTTCTCCCTCATATAATTGATTTAAGCGGTTTATCCCTTGTCTCTCCCATTCCTTGCATCTCTCAATGTCTTTTAATTCCTTTAAGTTTTGGTTGCACCAGAGAGGGGCAAACGTTGTTATTCCCTTATAGCCCAACAGTGTTTTTGTTGTTTGCCATACTTTAAGGATAAGTTTTATGGTTGGACATTTATGAATAAACGAACCAGCCTCGAGTTCCTCCAATATTGTCCTATGTGGTGCCCCTATTAGCATCAGTGTCCCAGAATTCCCGTCTCCCTCCAATCCGCAATTCGCGATATGTTGTAGCTGCGAAGCTAGGAAGTATGTTTTCGGGTGTGGAACAGCCATTCCCCCTTCTTTAGCTGGTAGCTGCATGGTCTGGAGGCAAATCCGGGCTTGTCCCTTCTTCCAAATTAAATCTCTAAAGATGGATTCTATCCTTTTAAACCATTTTTGGTCTATCCAAACTGGGGAGTTGTGGAGTATATAAAGTATCTGGGGCAGCCATAGCATCTTTATTAAATTGCATCACCCCGCTATTGATAGCGGTAGTTTACACCAGATGTCTCTTTTATGTTCCCATTTGACCAAGAGGGGGATTAAGTTATTTGGAACGAAGCTATTAATGTCCCTCGTAATCCATATTCCGAGGTATTTCATCTTTGCTTCTACTTTTAACTGAGGAATGCCGTGGGGTATCTGGACACCAGGGGAATCAATTGGCAGTAATGATGACTTTTCCCAATTGATGACCAGCCCAGAGCATAGTCCAAACTCACCCACCGTTTTGATTACATTTTTTAACGATGTTCCGGTGTCTCCCAGAAAAAACAGGACATCGTCCGCAAACAGTACGATCTTATCCTCTATGATTAGTCTGCGGAACCCCTGTATATCTTCTGATTTTCTGATTTTGATGGCCAATGGTTCCATCGCCAGCGCGAACAGAAGGGGGAAAGGGGACAGCCTTGTCGAGTTCCTCGCTCTAGCTGGAAGGTTTTGCAAAATTCGTTATTGATTTTAATTCTAGCTCTTGGCTGGTTATATAGCAGCTTCACCCAACCAATAAACCTAGGGCCAAACCCGAATTTCTCTAATACCTGCCATAGGTAGTACCATTCCAGACTGTCAAAAGCCTTGGCGGCATCCAGGGCAAAAAATAATGCCTATCTTAGGCTAGTGCATGAGATATGTAAATAACCTGTCATTTAAAGCAAGGGTGAAGAACGGACAAAAGTTTTCTCCTGTTTGTCTGTTTAGCTCACTGAAAAAAGAAAAGAGGATTGCTGAGAGCTGGATTAACTCTTTGTGGCAAGACTGGGCACAGATGATACAAAATTGTATACTCCACATCGTGACAGCAAAAAAATAATAAAAACAAAATGGGTTTACATCCACTTTAAATAAATCCCTGACGTGGGGAGGGAGGTGAAAGTAGTCCTGTGTTGCTGTGTGACAACCCTGTTGATCTTCAGCCAGCTCTTTAAAGTTTGAATGCATGCAAAGAAACTTTGGTGGTAAAGCAGAGTAACTGATGCAATAAGTTGAGAATAAACAGCCAACAGTCTTCTTGGGTAAATTGTACGTAGATTCACAGTGATCACTGACTTAAAGATGTTATATTTGGTGGAACTACAAGCAACAGCAGAACCATGGAAAGCAAAGATGTCTGTATTTACCTGTAGTGTCTCTAAAGTTTAATCTAGATCGTTAATACTAAAGCTGATGAGTAATGCAGGAGACAATGATGTCTATACAGTGTCTATAAAACTGGGCTGTTGCCCACTCACCACACTGGAACAGGGGATGATGATGATGATGGCTGGGTATAAGGATGATGATGATGATGATGATGATGATGATCTCTCAGGCATGTAGCTCGAGGGATGACTTTCCACCCCCACTGCACCGCACCACGCTTCTCCCAAATCTGGTACCACTTCAGGCTGGATGGAATCGTAGCGACCACCAGGCTGCCACTGAACAGCTAAAGGAAGCTGACCACATGTGTCCCCCCAGATATCCGCTGGCTAATTCTGCAAAGCAGGCAACAACTTAGCTGCAACTCACACCACAACAGATTCCCTGAGTAAAGATCCACGCCTGGTTTTAAGAGAGCACACCAGGCCTCAATCCCTCCCTCCTATAGTCTCTCCCAGCAGTCTTCTCTTCACCATCAGCCAGCTGGAAGTTGTAGTTCCACATCACTCAGCCAGAGGGAAAATCCCATCCATACAAACTACATGTGCCAAGATGCTTTGCTCTAGCTTGTCTCTGATTAACCACTTAAGAACCCGCTCATGTACATATACGTCGGTACTTTAAAGATGGATATCTTAGTAACGGCAGCAGCTGCTGCCACAACCGAGATATCATCTTTACTGTGAGCGGTCCTGTAAACGATAATGGTGGTCACTGCATGAAAATTCGCCACAAGATCACCGTTATCGGTGTCGGGAGAGGGGCCCCCCTCCCGCCGCTATCCCACGCCCTCCGCCGCTTACCGGAGCCGTCGGTAGCGGTGGAGGTGATCGGGTGGGATCGGCTGGGATACGAGTGAGGGCAAGATGGCCCCCACCTGTCCCCATAGCATAGCAGGGCGGAAGTGACATCAAAGCATCACTTCCGCCCATGCTTCTTAACCTGCCTGGCGGTCTTCCCGAGTCTGACACGGGGTTAGATTTTCCTGCTGCGAGCGGAAACCCCGTGTCAGACTCGGGCTTGCCTCGCTAGATCCACAGGCACAAGTTACTTACCTTGTCCCTGGATCCAGCGATGCCACCGCGCTGTGTGAGCGAGTGGGTCCTCGCTCGATTCACACAGTGCCTCCGTGTGACGCCGATCTCCGTTCCCTGCGACGTTACGACGCACGGGGACGGAGAACGGCGCCAAATTCAAAAGAGTAAACAAACACCTTACATACAGTATACTGTAATGTTATAGATTACAGTACTGTATGTAAAAAAAAAACACCCCCCCTGTCCCTAGTGGTCTGTCCTGTGTCATGCATGTCATTTTATATAATAAAAACGTTTCTTTCTCCCTGCAAACTGTAGATTGTCCATAGCAACCAAAAGTGTCCCTTTATGTCAAAAATAGTTTTAGATCAGCTAAAAAACAGCGATAATAAATTATAATCACTTGCAGAATTGTGCGATAGCGATTTGTGGGGAAATTCGTCATAAAAAAAAAAAAATAATGACAGCAACAATTCTGCAACTGAGCAAATTTCAGTGATTTTGATTTGATTACATTATTGAATAATTTTTATTATAATTATATTATTATTTGTTATAATTATTTATAATTATTTATTATATTATAATTTATAATTTTGTTTTTAAAAAAATGTCATACCCGGGATGCCTATTAGAAGCTTGTTTGGTCAGATTTAAGTGAGTTATTTCTAAAAATTACAGACCTACAATATAAAACGCCAAATTTCCTTGCAAATAATGGTACCGCTTTTAGCATGTTTTTTCTGACAGAATCATACCGCCAGGGAGGTTAAAGCAATATTTTCTAGTTGTCATTTTTTCAAATGACATTTTTTTTTTTTGCATTTAAGTTTAAATATGAGATCTGAGGCCTTTTTGACCCCAGATCTCATATTTAAGAGGACCTGTCATGCTTTTTTCTAATACAAGGGATGTTTACATTCCTTGTAATAGGAATAAAAGTGATCCATTTTTCTTTTCAGTGTAAAAAGGAATAAAATAAATAAGAAAACAAAAATTATATTTTTTTAAAGCGCCCCGTCCCAATGAGCTTGCGCGCAGAAGCGAACGCATATGTGAGTAGCGCCCGCATATGAAAACAGTGTTCAAACCACACAAGTGAGGTATCACCGCGATCGTTAGAGTGAGAGCAATAATTCTAGCCCTAGACCTCCTCTGTAGCTCCAAAGATGCAATCTATAGAATTTTTTAAACGTCACCTATGGAGATTTTTAAGGGTACAAGTTTGACGCCATTCCACGAGCGGGCGCAATTTTGAAGCGTGACATGTTGGGTATTATTTTAGTAGGCGCAACATTATCTTTCACAATACATAAAAAAATGGGCTAACTTTACTGCTGTCTTATTTTTTAATTCATAAAAGTGATTTTTTTTCAAAAAAAAGTACGCTTGTAAGACCGCTGCGCAAATAAGGTGTGAAAAAAAGTATTGCAATGACCGACATTTTATTCTCTAGGGTGTTAGAAAAAAATATATATAATGTTTGGGGGTTTTAAGTAATTTTCGAGCAAAAAAAAACAGTTTTAGTCTTGTAAACGCCAAATCTGAAAAACAACCAAGGTCCTTAAGTGGTTGAGAAGGTAACAGGTCAGCATCAACTCAACACTAGAGGGAAACAGCTCCCCCTGCAACAATGCCATACAATGTCTCCTGATTGCAGGAATAAGTAGATAATTTTATATTCTGAAATTAAAACATTACCTTGGAAACAATGTGTTAATTTTATTATAATAAAGACTGGTCTTTTGGCATACAAAATATCTGATGGTAATACAAATCAGTATTTAATTTTTCCACAGTTCAAAATGAAATAGGACCGTAGCCAAGTCTCAAGGAAGTCTCATGCATTTCCTTTGCTAAGTCTGGTATGCATGTAATTCATCCTCTGGTAAAATGAAATAAAACAAAATTAATTATCTGCTGTGATATACACAAAGAAATGATTATGTCTGCTCTAAAAAGTAACTTACAAAAAGTAATATATTATGCCTTCAGTTGTTTAGAAAGAGTTCCAATGTCTTTACATGATTTTTTTTTCTTATTTAAAAATAGAGAGGAGAGAATCCAAGTTGTGTGTGTGTTGGGCTTTTTTGACATTGAAGTTATATAAGCTGGGCTTCTCCATGCTCCTATTCATCTTTCCAAGTATTCCTTATGTTTGTATTATCGGCAATCCAGTCTTAATTTATCCCTAGTCACCACATTGTTTCTTAACAAATTGATGAATTTAAAGCATATTCCAGTCAAATTCACTTTTTCTGTCCAATTTGAGAAAACCATGGGCCAGATTCAGGTACATTTACGGCGGCGTAACGTATCGCATTTACGTTACACCGCCGCAAGTTTTGCGGGCAAGTGCTTGATTCACAAAGCACTTGCCTGTAAAGTTGCGGTGGCGTAGCGTAAATCCCTCCAGCGCAAGCCCGCCTAATTCAAATGATCCGGGTAGGGGGCGTGGATCATTTAAATTAGGCGCGTTCCCACGCCGAATGTACTGCGCATGCTCCGTTTTGAAATTTCCCGCCGTGCTTTGCGCAAAATGACGTCGCACCGACGTCATTTTTTTAATGTAGACGTGAGTTACGTTCTTTCCTATTCACGGACGACTTACACAAAAAAAAAAAAATTAGACGCGGGAACGACGGCCATACTTTAACATGGCACATCTATCTATACGCCACAGAATAGCAGCTTTAACTATACGCCGGGAAAAGCCGACTAGCGACGATGTAAGAGAATGCGACAGCCGCGCGTACCTTCGTGAATCGCCGGAAAAAGCTAATTAGCATACCCGACACGGAAAACGACGCAAACTCCACCCAGCGGGCACCAAAGTATTACACCTACCATCCGAAGGCGTACGAAGTCGTACGCCTGTCGGATCGAAGCCAAAAGCTGTCGTATCTTGGTTTGAGGATTCAAACTAAAGATACGACGCGGCAAATTTGAAAGTACGCCGGAGTATCAGTAGATACTCCGGCATACTTCTTCTGTGAATCTGGCCCCATGTATTTATTATGTGTTCCCATTCATACTGCATGTCTATTTTCTATTTCTCAGGAGGTGTCATGACAGACTGCAAGTTTTTTTTTGAACAATATCATATTAAGCTTTTCCTAAGTCTGTCCTCTTGAACATACAATTCAAGATGCCTAGCCTCTAAGTCCTGGTTTACACTAGTGCGTTTTGACATGCGATTTGACATGTCAAATCGCATGTTAAATCTGCAGCATTTGCCGGCAATGGCACTGTCTTAATCGGTGCAATTTCGAAAAATAATTACTGTACTGTACAGAAACTGCACAGATGTCTCTGTAATCGCGGCCAAAGTCGGGACTGACAAGCAGGAGTGAATTTGTGCGAGTTCAGCTGAATGCACACAGCTTTATCCCTGCAGTCCAGTGTGAACCTGGGCTAAACCTTTAACCCTTTATAGGACATAGAGGGGTTGATTTACTAAAACTGCAGAGTGCGAAATCTGGTGCAGCTGTGCATGGTAGCCAATCAGCTTCTAACTTCAGCTTGTTCAATTAAGCTTTGACAAAATAAGGAAAAACTGGAATCTGTTTCTTTGCAGAGATGCACCAGATATTGAACTCTCCATTTTTAGTAAATCAACGCCCCAGTGTTCAAATCTAGTTTCAATTGATAATGAAGATCTACTTGCACCTGCTAAGTTAATTATTGCAAACACGGCTGCCCAGTCCCTTCAGATACAAAGATAATTTCCAAGGGGTTTCCTTGCTAGTGGATCAAAAACAGAGCAGTGCTCAGTCTAAAATAGGAACATTTAATCCTGACCCTTGGTAATTGTGTGAGTCTGGTAATTGGTTGGGGGTTACTGCAGGTCAGGCTGAATGGCTCTACAGGTTAGGCTTCTGGTACCTCCCCCTGGTTCTAGAAGCTTGGAGAATTTTCTATAAGCTAAAGGTGGAGGCCAAGAGGTCGTGATCTGCAAATGTATTGGAATCTGGTCAATCCCCAGGAAACAGGGAATATTGTGGAGCCTGGACAGAGGGATCTCCACTACCCTACAGTCTCTACGAGAAGATACCTGGCTTGCATGGACCTGGACAGTAGGAGACTTGAACAGTAGTCTCTTCTGAAGCAGCAGGATTTCCAGGGACAGTGCAAGTACCTCTACACCTCCAGCTCCCCAATTCAATATCCAGCAAGATTTCTGGGACAGTGCCAACAAGATTTTTCCCAATCCTTTGTCCTGGGACATTTCACCAAGCAGCCAGGTTGGCTGGTATTTTCCAAAAAGGAGACAAAGTGCTCCTGCAAGTTGTCTATACCCCCACTGGAGATATATTAGTGTGGCAAAGCTTAATTGAACAAGCTGAAGTTACACTTAGAAGTGCAGTTGCTGTAGATCTGAAGCTCTGCTGATTTGTGTCATCCAATCATGTGCAAGCAAAAATGCTGTTTTTTATTTTCCTTGCATGTCCTCTTCAGATCTACAGTGACTGTACTTCCAAGTCCCCTTTTTCAGTGCACTTTTAGAGCACAATGGATTTGCCTTTAGTAAATTGACCCCATAGAATAACATAGAGACACAGACAGCAAAAAAAAAGTCACCTTGGACAGAAAAACTTAAAGGCAAGATACAGCAAAAGAAACTCCCTCTTCCCTGGATAGCATCAATGCTAAAGAGTTAGAAAGCACTCCAATGCTAAAGAGAATGCTTCAAGTCATGTATTTATAGACAGATGTAGGTTGTGAAAGGAAGGGGCAGATTGGTACAATCAACTGCTAATAACATTTTAGTTGCAGCCACTCAACAGTTGTCTGTTGTGCTGCTATAGTGCTAATGACTGCAAATCCTCTCGATTTAGGTGACGTAAAGGTTAAAACACTGTCCTGTGCCAATAGACCGAAAATATAAATATGATGTTGTGAAAAAAACATGTTTTAAATTCCATTTGCACTATATTTGCAGCTGATTCCATTGCTTTTCTATAGGCAGGGGAAAATGTCCCCTTCATTTCTAGTACAATTGTTCTATTCAGTACAATTCCATTTCTGAATGAACTAAACTAAACTATTCACTACACAGCTTCTTAGTTTTATTTTAAATCGGATCCACTCTCTAGGTCATATTATAAGGATCATATGAAGCTATGAGACATGACTCATTAGGAAGATCTGTCCTTTCTGCACACACTCCTACTCAGAAATCTTGTCTGTACTATGTTTAAAGCATGACATAAAAATCTGACAATAATTTAGTCCAAAGATTTGATGTTTTGCATTCTCCCTAGCCCCACTCATTTGAGACTGGGAATACAGCCAAGTCACAGAGCTCTTACTTTAATCTATTCAGCTTTGGTAATGTTGTACAAAAGGATCATTGAATCCCCACATTGAACTAAATTGGGCATTCTTCCAAAACACTGAGCAAATTGCTTTTATTTACCTTGTGCACAAGAGCACTATATCAGGTTCAATAATCATGCTTTTTTGTTCCATATCAAAGCAACATTACCCTTATACACCAAAACACAACTTTTAAATTTACAGCTGGGCCACAAGGCTCATGCATAGCAAAAGGTGGTTTTAATATATGTGTATTGCGTTTATATGCCTCAATTACATGATAAAATCTAACCTGTATCCATGTGAATCAGTTTATATGTATTTGATCAAGAAACAAAATGTAAATATATAGGTAAGAAAAAAAAATGCTTAGTCGTAGCAATATACAGTATATTCTATTTTCTATTACCCAATCACAGTCAGTTATTTCACAGTTTTCTGTGTTTTTTTGCTTTAAAGCTCTTGAATAGTAGATGTCCAGGATTAGGGATCAGCCCGATGTTCGCCTGTTTGCCAAATGGCGAACAATTTGGGGTGTTTGCGGCAAATTCGAAAGCCACGGAACACCCTTTAAAAGTCTATGGGAGAAATCAAAAGTGCTAATTTTAAAGGCTTATATGCATGGTATTGTCATAAAAAGTGTTTGGGGACCTGGGTCCTGCCTCAGGTGAAATATATTAATGCACAAAAAAGTTTTAAAAATGGCAGTTTTTTCAGGGGCAGTGATTTTATTAATGCTTAAAGTGAGACAATACAAGTGAAATATTCCTTTAAATGTTGTACCTGGGGGGTGTCTATAGTATGCCTGTAAAGTGGCACATTTTTCCCGTGTTTAGAACAGTCCCTGCACAAAGTGACATTTCTAAAGGAAAAAAGTAATTTAAAACTATTTGCGGCTATAAAGAATTGTCGGGTCCCGGCAATACAGATAAAAGTAATTGAAAAAAAAAACGGCATGGGTCCCCCCCTCAGTCCATTACCAGGCCCTTTGGGTCTGGTATGAATATTAATGGGAACCCCGAACCAAAATTTAAAAAAAAATTGCGTGGGGGTCCTCTCAAATTCCATACCAGGTCCTTCAGGTCTGGTATGGATATTAAGGTAAACCCTGCACCAAATAAAAAAAAATGGTGCAGGGGTCCCCCTCAAAATCCATACCCTTCAGGTCTGGTATGGATTTTAAGGGGAACCCTGCACCAAAATAAAAAACATGGCGTGGGGTTCCCCCCAAAAATCCATACCAGACCCTTATCCAAGCATGAAACCTGGCAGGCCTCAGGAAAACGACCCGACATGATCCTGTCTCCATATGAGGCACCCACCAAATGATGCTCTCCCACCGTGACAGCTTTTAAATGTGCAAGTGACCCCGCCCCTTTGACGCAACAGGGAAACGCTGCAGGGTTACAAAGTGACATATACAGGTGACCCCGCCCCCTCTGATGCAATGCTTCCGATAAGCCCCCCGCCCACAGACCCCCACAACCACTGGGCAAGAGTTGTGGGGATGAGGCCCTTGTCCCCGTCAACATGGGGACATGGTGCTTTGGGGTCCAGACCCCAAAGAATCCACCCCATGTTGAGGGCATGTGGCCTGGTATGGTTAAGGAGGGGGGGCTCTCTCATCCCCCCTCTTTTCCTGCGGCCTGCCAGATTGCGTGCTCGGATAAGGGTCTGGTATGAATTTTGAGGGGGACCCCTACACCATTTTTAGAAAAAAAATGGCGCAGGGTTCCCCTTAATATCCATACCAGACCTGAAGGGCCTGGTATGGAATTTGGGGGGACCCCACGCATTTTTTTTATTTTGGTTCAGGGTTCCTCTAAATATTCATACCAGACCCAAAGGACCTGTTAATGCAGTGGTCATCAACCCTGTCCTGCAGGGCCCACTAACAGGCCAGGTTTTATGTATTACATTGGGGAGATGCAGTCTAGAATACTGCAATCACTGAGGAGCAAATGATATCAGCTGTGATGTATTTAAGTTATCTTGCAAACCTGGCCTGTTAGTGGGCCCTGCAGGACAAGGTTGATGACCACTGTGTTAATGGACTGGGGGGAACCCATGACGTTTTTTTCAATTACTTTTATCTGTATTGCAGGGACCCGACAATTCATTATAGCCACAAGTAGTTTTAAATAAATTTTTTCCCTTTAGAAATGTAATTTTGTGCAGGGACTGTTCTAAACACGGGAACAATGTGCAACTTTACAGGCATACTATAGACACCCCCCAGGCACGAAATTTAAATGAATATTTCACTTTTATTGTTTCACTTTAAGCAATTTTAAAATCACTTCTCCCGAAAAAATCAGTTTTTAAAACTTTTTTTTGCATTGATACATGTCCCCTGGGGCAGGACCCGGGTCCCCAAACACTTTTTTATGACAATAACTTGCATATAAGCCTTTAAAATTAGCACTTTTGATTTTTCATGTTCGTGTTCCAAAGACTTTAACGGTGTTCGTGTATTCGAACAAATTTTTTGCCTGTTCATATCTTCTTCTGCGAACCGAACCGGGGGGTGTTCAGTTCATCCCTATCCAGGATATGTTCAACTGCTTTTGCGTTGTATTGTATTGTTATAAGAATGTACTTTAATGTAATTTGACATTGCCCTTATATTATCAGCAGATAGCCAAGGCCTGATTCACACCTATGCAGGTTGCAATTTGCATATTGCAGGTGCACTTTGCGTTTTTCAATACACGTCTATTGAAATCTATGGAACCTAAAAACAGAAACAAGTCCCTGACCCTTTCCAAATAAAGCACAGATGTGAACTACATCCATAAAAAAACATGTTATATGGACTGTAGTATGTTTCTACAAAACTGAAAATGTGCTAAAAAATGCATAGGTGTGAACCAGGCCTTAATCAGAAGTAGGCATGAGCCTGATGTTCGAGTCAAATGTTAGTTCAACTCGAACATTGCGAATACTGAACTTTATGGGGTGTTAGTGGTAAATTTGAGTGTCACGGAATGCCCCATAATGCATTGGTGTCCTATAATTGGCCAAAGGATACACCTGACCTGCATGCTTCAGCCAATCACAGCGCGCTCTGCTCTGAGAGCCATAACTGGCCAAAGGCAAGGTGCCTTGGGCCAATCATGGCTCGGGGGGGGGGCTAAGTCCACGCCCCACACCATATAAGGCTGCATAGCAGCCGTATATAGTATAGTGAATGAGAGTAGCAAAATTTAATTTCTAAAGGAATTTTTTTTTATTTAAAACTGCTCTTGGCTGTAATGTTCTGCTGGACCCCGGCAATATAGATACAAATAATTGAAAAACAGCATGGGTTCCCCCCAGTCCATTACCAGGCTTTTTGGGTCTGGTATGGATATTAAGGGGAACCCCATGCCAAAACAAAATGGCATGGGGTCCCCCAAAATCCACACCAGGCCCTTCAGGGCTTATCGGAATCTGGATTCCGATAAGGGGGCCCCCAGATTCCCCCCCTATGTGAATGGGTATCAGGTACATTGGACCCCTACCCATTCACCAAAAAAAGTGTAAAAAAAGTAAAAATTACAGCAGACAGTTTTTGACAATTCCTTTAACCTCCCTGGCGGTATGATTCTGTCTGGAATTACGTACCAAAAGCGGTACATTTTTTTTCATGGAAATTTGGTGATATGTATTATAGGCCTGCAATTCTTAGTAATTACTTACTTAAACCTGACCAAAACAAGACTCTAGTAGACATTCCAGATGTGATAAATTTGAAACACAAAACACATGAATTATAATTAATCAATAATATAATTTTATTCAACAAAGCAATGAAAAATAAAGAAATTAGTCAAAGAAAGAAATTCAATACACATCCATAGTGTGAAACACTTTGAAGCAAGGAAATAGACAAAGTCCGACATTGCAATCTGGGCAATAGTACCTTGATTCTTTTCAGACTTTTTTCCCATTTTCATCCCTCTTGGCGCAGCAAACGACGCACATCCTGGTAGGCGCTAACTTTCGTGCGGTTGGCGGTACAGGTTCCAAAAAATGACGACCTGTCAGGCGCTCTGGATTCCCAACGTCAACAGAGCGTCGTCCGTGTCTGTTAGCAGACACTGATGCCGTCGGGTGATTGATAAAGATCTGCTCAGCCAACTTCCATATAAAGTCCGAATGAACAAGAGGTATGTTCGTGTTTTCTTTGTAAAGGATATAGGCGTTCCAAAGACATTGTTCAAGGAGATGCCTAAAAATCTTTTTATAGTACTTCTTTTGTTGTTTTCGCATCGCCGGGTAAAAAGTCATCGCCTGATCGGCTCGGTCGACACCTCCCATTGTGTGGTTATAGTCGATCACGACTTGTGGTTTCAGCACTTCGTTTCCGTATTTTGTGCGGACCATGGCAGTGGAGGTGCTGTGCACGGTGCTCATGAGACACACGTCCTTTTTGTCTCGCCAGCGCATTGCCATCATTTTGCCCTTTTGAAAGGCAACCATCTCTCCTTTTTTTATTTTTTTCTTGCCAAACGTAGATGGCATGTCACGCCGGTTTGGCCTCACGGTACCATACCCGTCCGTTTTATTGAGGAGCAAAACCTCATAAAGTTCTGGTGACGTGTAAAAATTGTCTGTTGTCACGCATTATCCCTGGTTCAGCAATGGGTCCAGCAGTGACAGGACAGAAGACGTGGCCATCCCATAGCGGCTGTACCTGGGATTGAATTTGGTACCTTTCCCGGTGTAAATTACCGAATTCCATATATAGCCGGTGGATGATTCACATAGCATGTAAAATTTTATCCCAAAGCGCGCTCTTTTGGACGCAATATATTGGATCCAACTCAGGCGTCCCTTGTAGGCCATCAGACTTTCGTCCACACTTACGTCCCTTTCTGGCACATAGGTCCGCTGAAAGTTGGCAACAATCATCTGGCACACCTCCCAGATTTTTTTCAGCTTTGGCGCAGGATGTTTGGCCTCGTCAAATTCTTCGTTGTTGGCGAAGTGCAGGTTTTTCATTATTAGTGAAAAGCGATACTCGGACATCACAGTGCCAAAAAACGGAGTGGCCAGCATCTTATTGGTGGTCCAGTACCACTTCTGGAGCGGTTTGCCCACCACCCCCTGAAGGATGATGAGTCCCAAAAAATTCCAAATGTCCTCCTCGGTGACCGGTTCCCATTTTCTGGACCTGGAAAATCTGCCACGCAGCGTAGCAGATTGCTGATCGTGGTAGCGATTGGTCTCCGTCACAATTTGTAAAATGACCTCCTCAGATAAAAAGAGTTTCAAATACGCCATAGGGTTGTCGGCCTCCACATTTACCTTCATCCCAGGAGATCCAGTAAATCGGAACCTCGGGGGCGCTGTCTGGTCCGCATCACTGTCTATAGGGCACCAAGTGCGCACATCACTCAGGTCAGGTGCGGGATCATCTGCGGCGTCACTTTCTATATCAGTGTCAGTGTCAGATCCAGATGATAAATCTCCATATGATTCACTGTCGCTCTGATCTGCGAGCAACTCCGTGTCGCTGCCGCTATCGCTGTCGCTCAGCTGGTCCAAAAGCGCATTTGGAGGACAGCGCTTTTTTGATGCCATTTTTTATATGGTTTATAAGGTTTTATATGTCAGCAATGACAATGGCAAGGGGCAATGAAAGGGCACTGTGTCAGTTTTCAAAGTGATACAGTGTAATCCTCTCAGATTACATTGTATCACCACCTTTTTATGTGTTTGTGTTGGTGCAACATTTGAATTTCCCTCCCAGTTCCGTTCCCATGCACCATTGCGGTGCAGGGAACGGAACCAGGAAGTCAGATGACTGATGGACGGCGCGGTGTGTGTCTCGGCGGCGATCACAGCAATGATAGATCATCGCTGGATCGCCTGGACAAGGTAAGGAACACCGCTGCGCTCTCTGCACATTCACCCCGAGCGCGACTCGGACTAACCGATAGTAACATAAAAAACCAGCCCCGAGTCGCGCTCGGGTTTACCGTCAGGGGGGTTAATAAAAAAATAAAAAGTGTCCGCGATGTCCATCCATCTTCAATGACAGCACCAATGGTCCTGGTGACAGCTGTTATACAGCAAAGGGCTTTGCCTTTTGTGAAGTAGCATGGGTAATTTGGCAGGCCTTGTTGGAGTTGCACTAAAATCTGTATGCATGAAAGCCATGTGTCTTTTAAGGTTTATCTAAAAACAAGAACAAAAATGTAATATGCTACAGCTTAACAGTCCTTATATGGGGAGATTGCACTAGTTTTATTTTTTCAGGCTAAGCACATGTTCTGCAAGTACAGAAAATAACTGTTGGTTCTGCCACAAGTCCAGTATTTTTGTAGCAGACTGTGCTGCACTGAACTGAAATCTCAAACAATGTTCTCTCTCACAGTTGTCTTCTGTAAACTATACCCATAGATGTGAGTAGCCTATTGCATTAGGGTGTGCATCCCAAAGCTCAAACACATATGCGTTGTGCATGTGTATATATATTGACGGTGTAAGTACAGCAGTGGATGGTGTCAGTAGGGTAAAAGTTGATGTTGGTAGAGTAGTGGACAGTATCACTTTTTCATTTTTATTATTTAGGTTTTTATTATTTTTTACAGAATTTTTTTATTTTTTTAGAAGCATCATTAGAGGACTTCAGTGAAATACCATGGGTCCGCACAGGGGGAATCTGCGGCACACGCCGTGATTAGGGTGTGCCCAGGCACACCTGGCACACCCTGTGCACACGCCTATGACTACACCCTTCCCTATGTTATGGTGATGCAGAAAGTTGGATGTATTCTGTAGTCCCAAAACACTTCCTGCCTTAGGGAAATAATGCTGCTACAGAACAGTAAAGCCCCGTACACACGGTCGGATTTTCGGCCAACCAACTTCAAAATCCGGCACTTTTCAAATTTCTCCGACCGTGTGTACGTTCCATCGGACCAACTTTTTTGGCTTACATCGGACAAAAAGTTGGGTCTGTGAACGGACCAACTTTCTGTTCCGAAAAGTCCAATTGTGCAAAGTGCGACCGTGTGTACAGAAAACAATCGGACTTTACAAAAAAATCTAAATGCGCATGCCCCGAAATAAAGAGCACCCGGAAGCCATCTGTCTAGTAAATCTAGCGTTCGTATTCGAAAATGCTCATTCGTCACGCGGCAAGTTTCGAAATCTCAAATAGCAGCGCATATTCTCTTTTTCTTTATAATGTCCTATAATGTCCTAATATGTACATCTGCTCAACTGGTGATACGGACGGATTAAAAACAAATGTATTTACTTTGGATTAGTGTATTTTCTTGATATGAATCCAGCCTTTTTTTTTATATTTCTTTTAAATTCCAAACCAAAAAATATCCCCAATTCTTTATGCTGGGCAAAGTAATAACTACTCTATTTGTGTCCCTTCAATTTTAGCAAAGGGCCTGCCTACTCACAAACTGACATTTGACTTTCCACACATAATCCACGAGTTTTTAGCATCATCCTTTTATTTAAAAAAAAATTGGAAAAAGAATGACAGATCCAAATACAAAACAACAGGAAGGCAGCAATTGAAGAACTGGTTGACTGTACCCCAGGGCATACATAAATTATGTTAGAATCTGCAAACTTGGGGACCTGAGCATGAACTTAAATATAAGGAGCCCAAGAAGATTGTGGTCTCCAAAAGATGGGGAGCAGCAGCAGCAGACATATATGTGCCCAGGCTGTGGTACTTCAACAGGCTGATATTTCTGCATACCAAACTGAACCACGACCAACACTCTCCACACTTCACACCTCATCAGCTGAGGCCTTATATTTTTTCGCACTCCCACCACAATACAAAAATCAATAATAGATTAAAACTAAAGATTTTATGCCATTATTCTAGCATTTTTTGTTAAGCCAAACCTAAAATTACATACTCAACTACAAATAATATAAAAAATATGTTCCAAATCATAATATTTCAATAAAAATTAGTATCCCCTAAAATCTGGGCTCTGAGTTGGCCACTGACCCCCATGCTGCTGTGGTGGGTTGGCTTGCTGTGGTGGGTTGGCTTGCTGGGGTGGGTGGGCTTGCTGGGGTGGGTAGGTTGGCTGGGGTGGGTAGGTTGGCTGGTGTGGGTAGGCTGGCTGGTGTGGGTAGGTTGGCTGGGGTGGGTAGGCTGGGTGTGCTTGGAAGCTTGTCTGGGGTTGGTAGGCTGTCTGTGGTTGGTAGGCCTGTTGTACATTGGCTGGAGGTGTGTGTTCGAAATCACAGACATGTGAAATAGGGGTTAGCTCCCGTTTCCTGACCTTGCTAAGGAGCTGGACCATGATCCCCTCACATAGCTCCCTTTGATCGGCATCAATTTCCCGTAGTTTGTTTGCTATAAAACAGCCAAACCCTTCTGCACTATCGGGTGCTGTGGTGATGACCGATGTGGCCCTACTCAGAAATTCCGCCGTGGCATCATCCAGATGTTGCCTCTTCTTGGCCCTTTTCCTAGGAGGGTTCAGTGTAGGGATTCTACATTGTGTGGACTGTCTGCTGGGCCCAGCCTCTTCTTGGCTGCCAATGTCCTGTGTCTGAAAAAGGAGCATCATTTCTTTTTTCTTGCCATCATAACAACACATTAACATCATAGTATATCTGAATGCACATATTTTCAGGAATACTATACCTGTGTCAAGCTGAGCTCCTCCTCCTCCTCCTCCTCCTCCTCATCCTGAGTTGGTTCAGCCTCAGTATCTGTGGCCTCTGCTGATGCGGATGCAAGTGTGGACAGATGTTTTCGTGGCTCAGTTTGGTCCTTTAAAAACATCAGGCTGCTGAAGTACCATAGCTTGGGCACATACACATCATCTGCTGCAGCTCCCGATCTTTTTGAACCCTCAATCTTCTTGAGCTCCCTCAGAAAAGTGCTCCTCAGGCTTCCAATTTTGGCTTTTATTTGGGTCTCGTTGGCCCTGGGGTACACAGTCTTTGCTTCTGCCACCAGTTCATCAATTGCTGCCTGCCTTTTATTTTTATTTGAGTAGTCTTTATTGGTTACCTGCCACAGACATGTGTGAGATCTATAGAGATCAATAAAAGCTGTGATGAAGGCTTTTGAGTTCAGCTTTCCACCCTTTGCTTTAGGCATGTTTTTTAGGAGATATCTGCAATAAAGGATACAATACAACCAATCAGTGCTTGCTGTAACTTCCTAACCTGCTTATACAATCTCTGTTTGCTCTAAGCTAAATCATGCAGTAACCACTAGTGTCCCAATGTATTCACCTACCTTCGTTCCGCGTATACCTTCGGCTGCACGTAGAGTCGTTCCGTTAGGTTCGTGCATGCGTCCGTGACATCGAGCGCTCGTTCTTGATTTATATAGCCTGCGCATGCGTGAAGCTTCGCTCTACGTGCGTCATGACGCTGGGGCGGGACCACAATCCTTTTTCTTCATGCGACATTCTGGGATGTGTGAGGGAGAATGTGATGGCGGAACCCACGAAAACGAATAGGCCCCGCAGTGGAGGCGTTTATAGAAAACACAAGGCCACCCCCATGAGCAAGGGGGAGATGGTGGAGATGGTTCGCATCTTTGAGAAGTACGATTACGATTTTAAACTTGAAAATTATGATAGGCCCAACAGCCATAAAGACTGGGTTCTGGAGGAGGTCCTCGCGGTATTGGAAGGAGATTATGGTATCCAACGAACGAAAGACCAAATCCGCAAACGATGGTCAGATTTGAAGCACAGAGAGCAAGAAAATTTTGAAGCCATTCACCGCACCATTATCAAAAGAAGTAAGTACATGTAATTAGAGAATTATTTGTCTGTACATTATAGATGGATGAAATTGAATGATTTTTTTTTCTGGTGGGGCCTACAGAAGAAGTTAATGGAAGATTAAAAGCAGTTCATTACAATTGTAAAGTTTTTATTATGTCTTGGCTACTTTTGTCAAATCCTTAATATACTGTATTCTAATTTTTTTAACAGGACAAAGGCACAGAGAAAGACACCACAGGGGACAAAGGGAGGCTTCCCTTGGCCGGGCTCCAACAGGGGAGAGAACAGGGGAGACAAAAGGCTCCAAATCTGCCACAAAACGTAAGTTAATAAAAATGCTTATGTGCTTTTGACAGTGACAGGGGTGTTTATAGGTAGGACAAACACCATGGGCTCAGGACAGAACTTAAGGGGTACATTACACTTTATGTTAGATGCGTGGCTCATCACTGACCATTAATGACACATTTGCAGGGTAGACATGGGTAGAGGAGAGGCCCTGGGGATCAGAGTCACACAGAGTCACGCCTGCTAGATTTCACATCATATAAACCATATTGCCTCAGCAAACAAGAGTGATGGGTGTCATCTGCCTGAGTTGTTTAATGTGGCCTATATATAGACATGTATTCACACATTTTAAATGACATCATACTCCTGTTCCCTAGCATTGCGTTTATTTTAATAATGCATAGTGTAGTGCACTAGTGTGGAGCAAACTGGTTCACCAGGGCAAGGTTGGTGTACTTTTAAAGCAGCACATGTGATTATGTTAATATAATGTAATTTTGGCGAGGATTCATAGATGATTTATTCTTTCATTTTAGAGGATTGTGAGTGTGCTCAGCACCAACCTTTGCAGGATTTGGAGGATAGTGTCGGACCCAGCAAAGAGCCACCAGTCGACAGCACATCCCCAGACACCAGATATGCTGAGGGTGAAGGAGTGCAAGAAATGCAAGATGAGCCTTCGGAGGTTGTTGTTTGCCCCAGTAAGTTTTTGGAACATGTGCCTTGCAAAATCAACACCTGTTTCTTGTTTCTAGGTCCACACCACACACGCCTACACCACAATAGCAAATTATTTAGTGTATTCAACATTTGAGCATGTAGAAGGGAGAGGTGGCAGTGGTGTTTAGGTAGATGCATGTGAAGACACATGGATATGCACCTGGCCCAAGATTTACAGAGTATTATCTGTAGTGTGTACATTCACTAGTAGTGTAGGTGTATTATGAAGATGAAAAAGGTTGTTAGGACTAATTGAGTGTCTAGGTTTAGGTAAGTATTTCATGAAAATAACCCCGATTGTTTATTTTTTGTTTTTTTTTGGATTGCCTCAGTCACTTGACCATCAAACACATGAAAATTTTTTGTCTTTTTCCAAGGCCACCAACTACCAGGATGCACTATTGGTCGGATCAGTGCTGATATGCTGCAGGCAATGACAGAGCTGGAAAATATCAAGGAGGCTGCCACTGGTGTTCAGAGACGAATCCGGGATTATTACGACCTGTTAGCAAAATTTTAGTTGTTTTCTATCGTTCTTTTCTAATTACAAATGTTCCCTCGTGTTCAAGGTTTTATCATGGAAATATTTGTAATTAGCCTTGTTTGCACATGCTCAGTTTGTGAGAATTTAAAGAATTTGCACTAATTCTATTTGCACTACGCACATTTTTGACAATGTGTCTTTTTTCGCCAAAAGAAAACTTTAATTGGTTGGTCATTACCACAAAATGACAATCTTTATGTGTGATTTCAGGGTCTCAGCTGAGTGTTTATCCACTCTTCTTCTCCTGGTGCCTACAAATGTCATTTTCTAATTTTTTAAGGGCTTGACCTTAAAATCAGACAAAAATGCACATACAGAAATGCCCAATGTATCGAGGACAAAAGTGGAACAACTTGTCATTCTGACCCTGGGATTGCACCAGGAGAAGGAGAGTTGATAAAGACTGTGCTAAGGGTCAGTTCACATCAGACGCAGTTCCATTCATTTTGGTGTGCATTTTTGTATGCGACAAAGATGCAGGCACAGTGTTTGGAGAAAAAAGATGAGTTGCGCTAGGAGTCGCAACTTAATGCGAAAATAATATAAATAAATAAATGCATAAATGAATAAATGAATAAAGTGCTAGTGCAAAAAATAGCAAAAAAAAGGGATGATGCCCAAACAGTCATGGGAAAAACCTTTCGGGGTAATTACAACAATCTGCTATTTGGGACCAAACGCTTAAAAAACTTTGTTAGTCCATTAGAATTGCATACTAATCAATTGTTAGGCAGTCCAAAAAGAGAGGGGAAATCAACAGCAGAACCCCAAAACATATGAATGTCCAAATAGATGGGCAAAAAACAGTTGCAGAGTAATAAAATGATCCAAATATTGAACAGCCTCTGGTCTCTGGTCAGAAGAAACATATATTCCCACCGAGAGGTAAGTAAGGGTGTGCTCTTACCAGATCCACGATCATAAAAAGCGTGTCGATCCACTCAGGTCATGGAGAAAACTCGGTCACAGCTGACAGGCAGAATATCCTCTCCAATGTGTTTAACGGCTTTTCCTACGATTTTCCTTCTAAATGTTTTTTTTTTCTTTGTTTTCTTTGTCTGAATTTCTCACTTCCTGTTCCTCCTCAGTAAGCTGTTCAGTAAGCTGTTCTAAATGACTTTCCACCGCTCGGATGATGGTGGAAACCTTATTTTTTTTGGGGTGCTCTGGTGGGGGGGAGGGGGCTCCCATGCAGGAGTAATGGAGATCACTGTCTGCAGTGCAGCTGGCAGTATGATGACAGGCACAGTGTTTGACATGCACTCCATTATGGTTCCGGTCGGCTCTAGCTCACAACATGGTAGTCCGTTTCCGGTGATAAGGATGACTACATGTTGTGAGCTACAGCCAACCACAACCCACGGAGCGCATAGAGACCACTGTGCATGCATTTTTGCCACACCCAAAAATGGAACACAGAATGAACAAAAGTGCATCTGGACAGACATTTACATTAGTAAATTTGATTTTGTTGTGTGAAGAAAGCTGAAAATGGTTACATTACTTCTCAAAACACTTGACAATGTCTAGGGCTGAGTTTTAAAAGATGCATGTTTAGCGTTTAACCAAAAAAATACACAATTGTGTTATTCCTGAACTACCAATGTTTTTGGATTTTGTAAACTGCCAAAAAGTGACATTGGATTGTGCAGGATTGAACAATTATATTTTTTCAAAGATTTTGTGGCTTATTATTTATCTGATCACTACTACCAGTATATTTGCATATGGAAAAGGGGTGTAGCAGAACCAAAAGGCATAATAATAATACACATAGCTGTTTGTAACTTTAGAAAGGCTAATTCAACATTTGCTTGGTTCAAAATATTTAATGCTAATCACAGCAACATTTCATTAACCTCCCTGGCGGTATGATTCTTTCCGAAAAAACATGCTGAAAGCGGTACCATTATTTGCAAGGAAATTTGGCGTTTTATATTGTAGGTCTGTAATTTTTAGAAATAACTCACTTAAATCTGACCAAACAAGCTTCTAATAGGCATCCCGGGTATGACATTTTTTTAAAAACAAAATTATAAATTATAATATAATAAATAATTATAAATAATTATAACAAATAATAATATAATTATAATAAAAATTATTCAATAATGTAATCAAATTAAAATCACTGAAATTTGCTCAGTTGCAGAATTGTTGCTGTCATTATTTTTTTTTTTTTATGACGAATTTCCCCACAAATCGCTATCGCACAATTCTGCAAGTGATTATAATTTATTGTCGCTGTTTTTTAGCTGATCTAAAACCATTTTTGACATAAAGGGACACTTTTGGTTGCTATGGACAATCTACAGTTTGCAGGGAGAAAGAAACGTTTTTATTATATAAAATGACATGCATGACACAGGACAGACCACTAGGGACAAGGGGGGTGTGTTTTTTTTACATACAGTACTGTAATCTATAAGATTACAGTATACTGTATGTAAGGTGTTTGTTTACGTTTTTGAATTTGGCGCCGTTCTCCGTCCCCGTGTGTCGTAACGTCGCAGGGAACGGAGATCGGCGTCACACGGAGGCACTATGTGAATCGAGCGAGGTCCCGCTCGCTCACACAGCGCGGTGGCATCGCTGGATCCAGGGACAAGGTAAGTAAAAAGTGCCTGTGGATCTAGCGAGGCAAGCCCGAGACTGACTCGGGGTTTCCGATCGTAGCAGGAAAATCTAACCCCGAGTCAGTCTCGGGAAGACCGCCAGGCAGGTTAATCAGTAAAATAATATTAATAAACACACATAACAGCATCTTGAAAATGAATTTTGGGTTTTCAAAAGGAACATCAGAAAGGTTCTCAAAAAACTACAGGAGATCTTGCTGCCAAGGCACTGCCCCTATACCCACAAAATAGTCCATATATTGCTCCCGCACCAGACGGGCATTCTGGGAGGAGACAGCAGGTCTAGTTTGTTGCAGGGCTGGCATCACTGCATCTTCAGCTGGACGTCCACCTGAGGGGTCATCAGTATGGCCGGAACCTATGTAGTTAGCAGCATTCCTCCGTAGAAAATTATGGAGAATGCAGCAGCAGAACACCACATGATTAATTTTATATTCCGCCAAGTGAATGGCAGTCAGAAAAAGCCGCCCTTCTGGCACGAGATAGTCTATAGTTATATATCCGTTGCTCAGGGGTGAGGTTCCTCATTGGAAAGGGCTTCAAAAGATGTTCCCCAAGAGCAAACGCCTCATCTGCCACAAAAACAAAGTTGAGGCCCTCCACGTTGTCCTGCGCAGGTGGCAAATGTAAGGTGCCAGACGTAAGACGCTGATAGAATTCGGTATGAGCCATGACACCTCCATCAGAATGACGACAATTCATACCGACATCAACATATAAAAACTCATAATTTGCAGAAACAATAGCAAGCAGAACTATGCTGTTAAAGCCCTTATAATTATAAAAATAAGAGCCTGAGGCCGGTGGAGGAACAATTCGGACATGTTTGCCATCAATGGCACCCCCACAGTTGGGAAAATTCCACTGATTGGCAAACTGGGCCGCAACATCCTGCCATTCCTCAGGGTTTGAAGGAAACTGTGGAGTCAAGCAAAGAAAAATTAGTTAATACTTGAGCACAAAATAGTATCAGCATTTTTAAAACATACATTATAGGGGCAAGAGAACACTAAAATATATCCAAACATTTGTGGAATAAAAATTAACAAGCAGAGCGAATAATATGCTTCCTGACTCCCTCTGGTGGCAGATTAAATACATTTTGGGTAGATAATGTTGAATGCTTAAAGCTTGGCAAGTGTTAAGAACTCTCTCCTTTTCCATGGGACCAATATGGTGAACCAATGAAGGATCAGGTTGCAACCGACTTGGGTTTTTGTGATTGTCACACCAGAGGGTAGACAATAACATAATAGATACAAATAAGACAAAGTACAAATAAAATATTTTGGAGAAATCATGAAGTGGATCAAATGTGATATCAAAGAAAATAACTTACCCGAATATAGTCCTTCTGCAGGACTTGAATAATGGCACAGCAAGTGTCCAGAATTATGTGTCCCAGAGCCTGGGGAGAGATCCCAGTGGTGAACTTGATGTCCTGGAGACTTCTTCCTGTGGCCAAATAACGCAAAGTGGCTATGAGCCGTTGCTCTGCAGGAATAGCATGCCTCATACAGGTGTCCTTCTTGCTAATATATGGGGACAGCAAGTTTAGAAGACGCTGGAAGCAGGCATCTGACATCCGAAGATAGTTCCGAAAATCATTCGGATTATTTTCTTGCAGCTCCCTCAGCAATGACATATGGGAAAATTGGTCCCGATGAAGCAACCAATTTTTGGTCCAAACAGTCCTCCTCTTCCTGGTCCTGGTCCGGGCTTGAGCAATAGCCAGAACTCCAAGACCATAAACAGCCCGTTCTCTCGCTGGATTCCGCAACATATCGTTATCGAGCGAATGCACGCAAAGTAACGACCAACAAGGCACGAAAATGGAAATCGGGAAAGCACTCACACGAAACGTCAACTAACTATATAGTAGCTGATGGAACGCAACGCGTGACGTACGAAAATTGAACTTCCTCTTTGAATCGCGTGGCCGTACGTTAAAACGTCACTACGTTCGTGTTGGTTGCCGAAAAAGTCCGAGTGTGTGTATGCTATGGGTGTGATCGGACAAATCAATTAAGTCAAAAATCCAAGGGAAATTTTGTTGGATGTCCGACCGTGTGTACGAACCTTTAGTGAACATTGTCAATTAGCACAGGAAAAGTGGTACTGACCGGATCACCATGTGAAAACAAAAGATTTAAAGCATGAAAAGGAAAACTAATACAACCACCACATCTAACGACTGCTAGGTTAAAATACTCCAATTTTCTTCTTTACTGTTTGTTACCCTATAAATCTCTTGTACATCTTTTACAAAACAAGACCCGCTGCCTTTGTTGAGACAAAGCTTTTTTTTTCCATCCAAAATTTAGATAGTATGTCTAAAAGAAAATTTGGTGACTCTGCAATGCAATTAAGAAAGCTTTTCTCTAGTGTCTCTTTAATTTCATATCTTGTTAGAGAAACAAGTTTTCTTATGACAGGTAAATCCTTCCTGGCGCCACTTGTCTCCTCTCTCACATCTCTATCCAGTGATGATGTGTACTTTGAAAGTCATCCTAAAATCCTCTCGTCTGGTTCAGCTGTCATTCTGAAATAGAACTGATGGATCATATAAAATGATTCTGATTCTAAACCTATAAGTGCATTGTAAATGTAGACAAGCATTAATTTTGCAAATCGTGCAGCTAATCTCTATTATCTTTGCAAAGCTAATGCACACATGATGTAAGCAATACTACGCTCACTTGCATGCAGCACAGTCAGTTTGTTAGCCTTCTCACAGAATCATTATGGTAATGATTTGTTTTACATGTTGCTAATAGGATTAAGTGCCATATTATTTAGTTATTTCTGTGCAAATCAATGCTTGCAAGAAAATACAGTTTAACAATACTTAAATCTTTAATTTCCCTTGCTAATACTACTTTGTTGCTTCTTTCTTGAATTGAACAGAAATTTATATTTTGAACATTCTTGTATTTTTGTCTCACAGTCCGATGTTCTATTTTTTTATATAAAGAAGTACAGTCAATGACAATGGTTTATTAATTCTGCAGGGTAACAGTCCTGGAGAAAATAAAAAAATTGCATTGCACCTGTGCAGTTATGGGAACAATGATATTAGGTTTTGTTTTTTCAAAACTTTACCACCCTTCAGTAAGAAACACCGGGGTTGATTTACTAAAACTGGAGAGTGCAAAATCTGGTGCAGCTCTACATAGAAACCAGCTTCTAGTTTTTCTTTTTTAGCAAAGCTTAATTGAACAAGCTGAAATTAGAAGCTGATTGACTACCATGCAGAGCTGCACCAGATTTTGCACTTTCCAGTTTCAGTAAATAAACCCCACTATATCAACAAACGAAAAAGAAATAAAGCACACCGGATAGTTCTGTTTAGACATTTACCGAACAAATGAACAGAAAATATTTCACTCACATAAGAGGTGGATCAATCTTAAGGAACCAACAAAAAGTACATGTCCATAGATGAGCCACTCTCTCAGTGGTAGTCAGCACACAGTGGCAAAAGAAAGTGACTTGAACTTGGATGACAACATATTCTGGCCACAGAAGTCTGAAGATGAAATTACCTATATAACTCACAGCATAGCTCAATATGAGAGCTTTTTATCAAAAATCCTGTCACTAACATATTTTGAAGTTCCACCTCTTTGTCACAGTGGTGGTATTGGTTTGATTTAACCCTATTTATCCTCTTATTGTCAAGCAAACCCTGCCCATGTGAACTCCTACAGAAGCCAGGATACAGCCTGAAATTCTACATGCACTGCAAAACTCCACTCAGATAGAAAAGAAAAAAGAAGATGGATAATCAATGATAATTATCAATAACACAAAAGTATCAATGCAGGTTTCAAACCGCCTGCTCAAGCTGGGTTTCTTATACTGTAATGCCGCATACACACCATCACTTTATGTGATGAAAAAAAACGAAATTTTCTGTGAAGTAAAAAATTACTTTTTTGAAACTTCAATTTTCAAAGATGAAGTTGCCTACACACCATTGTTTTTCTCACAATGTTCTAGCAAAGCGAGGTTACGTTCCACCACGTTTTTCCATTGAAGCTTGCTTCATAACTAGCTTCTCGGCATGCGCGGGTGTAAAAACGTCTTTTTAAACAACGTTTTTTGCTACACACGGTCAATTTCTGTGAAGTAAAAAACAACGTTTTGAAAAACGACACATAAAATTGAAGCATGCTTCAATTTTTTTTGGTTGTTTTTTACAAGACATAAAACAACGTTTTCCCCCACACACGGTCAATTAAAGTGACGTTTTTAAAAACGTCCTTTTTTTCATCACATAAAGTGATGGTGTGTATGCGGCATAAGTGTGAGAAACTGGTATGTGGTGCGTGTATTTTTTTTTTTTTGTTTTAATTTCAATAGTTTTTATTGAGAGATTTTTTAAAAATGAGAACAAGCATTCAAAAGAGAGTGTCATCAACATTGAGACAACATTAGTAACAATAACATTACAGTCCAAGTCCTGAAGCGAGAACCTCTAAATCCTACCCCCAATAACACTAAGGAGTATCCAAAAAAAAAAGGGGAAAGAAAATCAACCCTCTCCATCCTCAGGCAAGGCTGTTTGACCATCCCTGGGGCAATGAGTCCCCCTAAAGACATGTCGGGGGAACCTCCCAGAGGGCAGGGCACGGCGACCCCACCCTCCCGAGAGGCCCCTATGGGGTCAAACTGCCTCTCAGGGGGTGCAATCGCCACCCTCCCACACCAGGCTACAAGCCTAATTATAACTGTAGAGACGAGAGAAGAAGGTAATCACTCAAATGGCTTAAACTCAGCCATGTATGGTATGACAGGGGGAGGTCATACTTGGTAACATAACCTGCAGTAGAGGGGCCAAGGGAGGCGACAGAAAGAAAGAGAGAAAAGTGTAGGAGAGATAAGGAGAGAAACAAGCTACCTCCATCAGGGGGTAGCACCAGCGGTTAAGTGTCCGAGCCGCACACACGGCCTCAGAGAAAGATTACAGAAGTCAGCCCAGGGTTCCCAAATCGCCATGAATTTCTCAGTTTTGTCATGGAGTTTAGCAACAATTTGTTCTTGCATCATGATCCAGGAAACTTTCCTCCTGAACCCCTGGAAGGGGACCCTAGGCTTCTTCCAGGCTTTGGCAATGGACATTTTGGCGCCCAGGAGAATGAAAAGCGACAAGGTCTGGGAGCTTTTGGGAAGGTTAGGGATATACTGATTCAGAAGGGCCACGCTAGGATGGGGAGCCACCCCCACTCCGGTTAAGGCGCTAATGGTGCGGAACACCTTTTGCCAAAAGGCTCTAATACGGGGGCACGACCACCAAATGTGGAGCATGGAGCCCTCCAGTTCACACCCCCTAAAGCACACTGGCGAGGACCCTGGAAATATCCTTGCCAACCTGGAAGGGACATAGTACCATCTTACCAAAACTTTTAAGCTAGCCTCTATGAGAGAAATGTTAAGAATACCTTTATACGACCTCTGTACCACTTGGAACCAGACCGCGGTATCCCATGAACCGTCCACGTCCTCCTCCCAGGCCCGGGAATAAGTTGGCTTGTCCACCTTAGAAGCGAGAGCTGTGTAGATCAAGGAAATGCCTCCCCTCTGATCCTCTGAAGAAGAGCACCAATGCTCATAGGGCGTTACCGTGAGGGGAACCTTGTTGTCGGTCCAAATAGAGCGTATAAAATGGGAGATTTGGGCAAATCTGAAGAGCTCCGAGTCGGGCATCTCCAGTTTCCTCCTACAATGGGACAGGGAAATCGGGCCCGCCGAAGAGAGAAAGTGTCCAATGCGGTAGAGCCCCTTATCGGTCCACCACCGAAAGGCCTCAATGTTCAAACCCGGGGGGAAAGCCGCATTATGAAATAAATGAGCCAGGGGTCTAAGGGAGGATGTCAGAGCAGGAAATCCAAAGAGCTTTGTGCTTAAGGCTACAGAGTGTGAGAGAGTGGGGGACAATATTGCAGGCCTGACCCCGGGGTCACAACATAGAAGGTAATCAATGGTATGCAAAGGGGTAGCCATTCTTTCCATAGAAAGCCAGTCTGGCTTTGGCCCCCTAAAAAAGGCTGTTGAGATTTGTGTAAGTTGAGCTTCCTGATAATAACCCCAGAGGTTTGGGAGACCCAGACCGCCCTGCGATTTCAGGCGGAAAAGAATTCCCGAGGGACACCTTTACCCCCTATTACCCCACACAAAGCGAACTATTTGTGATTGCAGTGTACTGAGGAAGCGTTTTGCAACTGGCACAGGGAGGGAGCGGAACAAGTACAACAGACGAGGGAGAAGGGTCATTTTCACTGCGTGGACCCTACCTAACCAGGATAGACCACACCTCGACCACGCGTCCAAGTCGCCTCTACATTTCAGTATCATAGGGGTATGGTTGGCTTTAAAAAGACCATCAACGTCTGACGTCAGTTTAATGCCTAGGTATGAGATAGCACCGGGGGCCCAGCAGAACTCAAAATTATTAGAGAGCTGATTGAGAAGGTCCGGGGGGACTGTAATGTTTAACGCTGTTGATTTAGTCATATTAACTCTCAGTCCCGAAACCTCACTAAAAGCCCGCAGCGTCTTAAGAATTACAGGAGTGGAGGTCAGAGGAGAGGCAATAAAGAGGAGAAGGTCATCCGCGTATAGCGCGCACTTGTGTTCCCCTAGCCCGCACTTCACACCCCTAATGTCAGGGTTAGATCTAATCGCTATGGCCAATGTTTCTATGGCCATAGCAAAAAGGAGGGGAGAGAGCGGGCAGTCCTGTCTGGTACCCCTTCCTATGGTGAAAGAATCCGAGTACCAGCCCATTAAGCGTACCTGCGCAGTGGGGTTTGAGTACAGTGCCCGTATAAGATTTAAGAAATATGGGCCGAAGCCCCACCTCCCCAAGATATCTGACAGGTAGGCCCAATCTATGGAGTCGAAGGCCTTGTGTAGGTCTATGGAGAGCAAAAAGCCTTTTTGTTGGGGACCCCCATCCCACCGTGACTTGAGCAGCGAAATGACATCAATGGCCCGTCGAATCTGGTCTGGGCCCTGCCTCCCAGGGATGAAGCCCACCTGGTCTTTATGGATGTATGCAGCTATAAAGCCTGAAACCCTATTGGCCAAAATTTTGGTCATAATTTTAACGTCATTATTAATCAGTGAGATCGGGCGGGAGTTACCCACTTCGCGTCCTTGTCAGGTTTGGGAATCACTGAGATAAATGCTGAGTTCAGGTCCCTATCCAGGTGACCTCCCTCCCTGAGAGAGTTGAACCACCGAGGCAGATGCGGTGCCAGACAGGGTCCAAATTTCTTGTAGTATCCGGTGGAGAATCCATCCGGCCCAGGCGAAGAACCTAACTTAAGGGATTTAATAGTGTCTAGAATTTCCTCCGAGGTGAACTGACTCTCAAGGAGAGTTCTATGCTCTATAGACAGAGTGGGCAGAGGGAGATCATCTAAAAATTTGTTCGTCAAAGGGCCCCGGGGAGATTGGGAAGGCTTGTATAGATCCGAATAGAACTGCAAAAACGCATCCATGATCTTGGTTGGGTTTTGCGTCAGGTCCCCCGAGGTCGCCCGAATTTTAGGGAAGGTCAAAGTGCGTTGTTTGGGACTCAGCTTTATCGCCAATTTAGATCCGATCCTGTCCTTCTGGGAATAAAATTTCGCCCCCGTCCATCTAAGGTGCCTTTCAGCGCCTGTTGTCAGTTTCAAGTTAAGTAGGGCTCGTGCCCTGTCTAATTTCTCCAGGGACTCTGCCGTGGGGTGTCGTTTGTGCGCCTTAGCAAGAGTACGAAAGTCCTCCGTAAGTTTCAGTATGTCCGCTCTGTGTTCTGCCTTAAGTTTCGACCTCATCTGAATGAGTTTACCCCTAATAACCGATTTGTGCGCAGCCCAGACAGTGGCAGCAGAGACTTCGCTGGTCGCATTAACAAGGAAATAATCCTTAATAGCCTCTTCCAGAAGGGAACACTGGATTGGGTCACTCAGAAGGGACTCCTGCAAACGCCAACGCGGGGGACCTCTCCCTCCAGAGGATCACAATGCTGTCAAAGTGACCATCGAGTGATCTGAGAGGGGAGTGTCAATTATCTTGGAGGTCCTAATCAGAGGTATTGTGGAGGAGCGTGTGAAAATGTGGTCTATCCTGGCAAATGAGTTGTGCGGGGCAGAGAAATGGGTGTAGTCCTTTGCACGGGGGTTCACCTCCCTCCAAATGTCAATCAGCCCCGCCGAGTTTAGTAGTTTAGCGATTTTAACACTTTGTTTAGTGGGATGCCTGGGCATTGGTTTCCCAACCCTTGATTTATCAAGTGAGAAGTCAAAGGCGGTGTTGGAATCGCCACCAATAAAAACCGTCCCTTTGAGATGAGGCAGCAGTTTGTGAAGTAGGGAGTCAAAAAATGGTTTCTGACTTGTATTGGGGGTGTAATATGATACAAAGGAATAGTTCTCCGTCAATGTGACCGGATACCAGAATGTAGCGCCCTAGCGGATCAGTGACCACCTCCGGTTGAGAGAGATTGATATGTTTGGCAAAGCAGATTGCCACCCCTTTTGTTTTATTGTCCGCCGATGCTAAGAAAAATTGAGGGTAGCGCTGGTGAAGGAAGGTGGTTTTAAACGTGGCCGGGAAGTGCGTCTCCTGTAACAGGAGGATGTCTGCATGCATGGAGTGGTATTGCTGGAAAAGTTTCCTACGTTTTACGGGAGAGTTAAGGCCCTGAGTGTTATGTGAGATAATCTTGAGGGAGGGTATAGAAGGATGTGTATTAGGCATGGATCAGAGCGGGAGGCACTACAGCAAAACATTTGAGCTCACCTTGATCTAGAGAGCAGCACTCACCGGAGTTCCTGAGATGAAGAGAAGGCGGGGGCCCGGGCTCTGGGAAGTGAAGCCGGTGACAGCCATGACAACCGTGGGAACTCAGATGTGCCGTTTCAGGAAGAAGAAGCAGAAAAGAAGGGAGGAAAGAAGAGATGCAGGTTACATACTTGTAGAACAAGAAAATGGACTGAACAAATACAGTAACAATATCAGGACAATAAACCCGGGGGTCCCCTGACCCCCACCCACCCAGGGGTCGGGATGAACTGGCCATCACCCACCCTTCAACCTGAGAGGCCCGGAATTTCCTGGAACCGGGAAAACCGTAAAAGGACTAATGGAGCACAATAAGCACTCCCGGTCCTTCAGTGAGGTACACTGGGTCCACCACAGCCCAACCACCCAAAAACTAACGAAACTAAAGGCTCAGATCCGAGCCCAATCTGATCAACATATCAGGGCGCCCCAACTACGAATGCATAGTAATAAACTAAAACAATAGTTACCCGGCCATTTCCCCGAACTCCGCCCGGACCCCCGGGGGCCCTGAACTACCCAAATAGAGCAGAGCCCGGAGCTGACAGAATGCCACTGTCAGCTGGGCTTCCAGACTCTGTACTGAGCCCCAGCTTCCTGAACTGGACCACCAGGACTCCTTGCATGGCGAAACCGCTCACATAAACCAGGTCCAGGCTCCCAGGACGCTCATCCATGCCCAGCTATCTGTAACTGCAAGTACTCTGCTGTAGAAACCAATTACTATGCACTGCTCTCCATACTTGTCGCTTTGCTTCCAAGTTTATGTTCACTGCTAATGCTATCAAGTGCTATGGAGTTTCCCTAAAGCTTGAACTACAGCTCTCATGTTATGCTCACTACTATAGAAACCAATTACTATGCACTGCTCTCCATACTTGTCGCTTTGCTTCCAAGTTTATGTTCACTGCTAATGCTATCAAGTGCTATGGAGTCAGGGATGGACTGGCCATTGGGACTACAGGGAGTTTCCCGGTGGGCCGATGGCTCAGTGGGCCGGCTTCAGTGACAGCAGCCTGCTGCCCCCCTTCGCTCCTCTGTCTCTCCCTCCCCGCATCGCTTACCTGGGGGGAACAAAGAAGCAGGGGGAGGACCAGAGGAGCAGGGGGGACGACAGAGGAGTATGGGGGGAGGGGACAGACAGCTGACTCAACAGCTATGGCCTGGGAGTTTCTCACTTCTACCTAATCTTGTCCCATAAGGGGGGCACCGAACTGATTCTTTGCCCCGGGTGAAATAATGTCTAGCTTCCCCACTTGTACTGCCTATAAGAGTATCAGTACCAGCCGTTCTACTCTAATAAAGTAAAATGGCTATTGGCTAGTCAAGGGGGAGAGGGGGCTTGGGTGGCCGGGGGGGGGTGCGGGAGTTGTCCGGCCGCCATGGGAGAGACCTGTCAAAGTGGGCCAGTCTGGATGAAGTCCAGGGCCAAATTTCTGTCCCAGTCCAGCCCTGTATGGAGTTCTCCTAAAGCCTCAACTACAGCTCTCATGTTAATGCTCATTGCTATAGATACAAACTACTATGCAATGTTCACCATGCCTGATGCTTGCTCTCATGCCTGTGTTCACTGCCTAATACTATCAAGTACTATGGAGCACTCCTAGAGCCTCAACTTCAGCTTTCAAGGTTATGTACACTGCTATAGATACAAACTACTATGCATCGCTCCTTATGCCTAATCCCTTCCTAGCATGTCGCTGTGCACAACTAGTATATCCAAGTAACGAGGATTGCATCTCAAGGTTACTCAGTACGCAGATACACTTAAACCCTCTACAGATGCCCTCACCATTGTGCTCTGCCAATGATGTTGGTTACTATTAGTAATAACCAATGAACTATGAAGTGTAGACTATTTTGTCCATAAGGAACCCAGTCCTGTCTGTACAAAACCAGTACCACTGAGCTCACTCTCTCTGGTCAGTCCGACCCCTAGTGTGCAGTCCCAGTACTGCGGCTACTCTTTTCCCTATACCTGACCTATACCAGTAATACCAAGATTTACTTTAATGTTGCTTATGCTGGAATAAGCGCCATATACTTCATAGAGGCTGTGATGATAGAACCCAAACTCTTAACAGAGTTAAGAGTGAAACCTGAGTTCGAACCTGAGAAGTCTCCGCAGTTGCGATCCATAGACCTGAACCTAATTTGGCTTATCGTTACAACTGTTCACTCACTGAACAATATTTGTGGCTATTGTTTGCCAAATAATACACTCTAATGATTAATTTAAAATTGAATCTTCTTCCTCTCTACCTTTTACATTGTGCGCTAATCAAGCTGCTTAAATAATGTCTGACCAACACAAAATATTTGTTGCTATTTTTCTTTTCAGATAATACACTAACCATAACTGATTCAGGAAAATTTTCAGATAATACACTCAAGCATTCAAGCACACCCTCATACAAACTAGTTCAATATAAAATATAAATAAAAGGGGGGGGGGTAATGGCGCTTATAAAACTGTTTGATAAATTTAATAATTAAAAGCAGATCCTATGAGTAAGTGGCGTGTGCAGCCACGTAACGCGTAAGGAGGAGAGCTGGTGGTGATGTCATCTCCGTTCGCGGCCGAGAGCGGAGAAATATTGATTACACGCTATATGCTGTCATTATACAATCTGGTGTAAGTGCATTTGCTTTTAATTATTAAATTTGTCAAACAGTTTTACGCTATGGAGCATTTATTGTTTGTTTAATTGAGAGCCATTCACCCTGTGAGCTTATTGCTGGGACCTGGGGACTACTAACCTGGGGGATTGGAGTGACGTGGGCTAACAGGCTGGCCGGGAGTCGTCCATCACAAGCGGAATCTGCTGTGCTATCAAGCCAGCAGTATTGGAGATCTGTATAGGCTGATTTAAAGCCTTTCTGAGGTGAGAGGCTTGGGGAAAAGGAGCACTTCCTTTGCACGTATGCACTGTAGGACCCATTGTGGATTCAAGCATTCTATTGGAGCACATATGCACTTTGGAAAATATTGTTGATTGAAGCACCTTGTTGTGATCTATTTTGGACACTTGACTAATCATATTTTTTGCACATATTTTTGGAGTGTGGAGTGTGCACAGAGACTCACATTTTATTTCCTTTTTTTATTTGTATGCATGTTTTGATACCTGCATTCTATATTTATTGCACCTTAATTATTTATCTTGGTTAGTGGATCTTAGATGTTCTACACATTTGAATATTAATTTTGTAGTTGTTATCCCACTATTATTTATTATTCTTATTTTTTAACAATTATATTATTTTAATATTGTCATTTTGCACTAAAGTAGGTGGTACCCTTCGTACTACTAATTGGTTCACGTTTGTACAAAAACATCACTCAATGTTACCCCCCTCATCATCCTGTAGATCGATGGTGGGTGATATTGAATAGGAGTGAAACATCCTTTCTGGCTTGTATGGCTTGTCAGATTTAGTCTTTGGATTGCGATTGGAGCACTATTTTAGAATATATTTTATCATTTACTATTTATTTAATTATTCTGCCTTCATTCATTAGCAAGCGCCATTACCCCCCCCCCCTTTTATTTATATTCTTATCAGTGTGTGAGCGCTTTATAGTTATGACTGCTGCTTAGTTTAATTTTATTTGTTTAGGACCTATTGCTCTAGTTAGTGTGGTTTTGCGCATTAGTTCCCCCCAGTATTCAGTTCAATATAAAACCTGTCTTGTCGTTTCCTATTTGCTGCCTATTCAAGTGTTCATGTACTATTCCTGATGTTAGACAATTTCTACCACACAAATACCCTACGTCTATCATTTGCTTTTTTTTTTGTTAGAATAATTGGGGATATGGGTATTAACCTCTTCCATACCGGGCAGTTATACACCCATCCATACCAGGCCTATTCTGGCACTTCTCTCCTACATGTACAAATCATAATTTTTTTGCTAGAAAATTACGCAGAACCCCCAAACATTATATATGTTTTTTTAGCAGACACCCTAGGGAATAAAACGACGGTCATTGAAACCTTTTATCTTGCACGGTATTTGCGCAATAATTTTTCAAACGCCTTTTTTTTGGAAAATTTTTTTTCATGAATTAAAAAAATTAAAAAACAGTAAAGTTAGCCCAATTTTTTTGTAAAATAGGAAAGATGATGTTACACCGAGTAAATAGATACCTAACATGTCACGCTTTAAAATTGCGCACACTCATGGAATGGCGCCAAACTTCGGTACTTAAAAATCTCCATAGGCAACAATTTGAAAATTTTTACAGGTTACCAGTTTAGATTTAGAGAGGAGATCTAGTGCTAGAATTGTTGCTGGCACTCTAACACACGCGGCGATACCTCTCATGTGTGGTTTAAACGGCGTTTACATATGTCGGCGGGACTTGCGTGTGCGTTCGCTTCTGCGCGCAAGCTACCGGGGACAGGGGCGTTAAAAAAATAAATTTTATTTCTTTTTTTTTTTTATATATATTTATTTATTTTTTTACACTTTTTTTTTATTTTATTTTTTTTTGATCACTTTTATTCCTATTACAAGGAATGTAAACATCCCTTGTAATAGGAATGTGTGTGACAGGTACTCTTTATTGGGAGATGCGGGGTCAATAAGACCCCACATCTCTCCTCCAGGCTGGAAAGCATGAAATCGGTGAAAAAAATTCACCGATCTCTTGCTTGCTGTTGCTTAGCAGCCGCAATTGCGGCTTTGTTTACTTACGGGGACCCGGGCGTGACGTCATCACATCGCGCCCGGGTCCTCTGACGGTCATAGAGATGACTGGTGACCATCTGGTCACCAGTCATCTCTATGCTTCCTGCGCGCGCCGGACGATTCGTTCTCCGGGCCCCCGATGGCACGGGAGAGCCCGGAGAAGCACCGGATGGCGGCGGGAGGGGGGGGATGTCCCCTCCCGCCGCCTGTAAGAACGATCTAGCGGCGGAACCGCCGCTATGATCGTTCTTACGTTGTGCAGAATCGCCGGCAGTTTAGAAGGATATCTGAATGATGCCTCTAGCTGCAGGCATCATTCAGATATCCCCCCACAAAGCCCAGGACGTCATATGACGTCCACTCAGAACGGCAGAGGTTCTTTGTGGACGTCATTTTACTATGGGCCGGTAGGGAAGTGGTTAAAGTGAGTTTAGAGAATGTGGGATCATAGTTTTGAAATGTTTTTGTGTACTTTGTTTTGACATTTTATTAAACTTTTAGGACAATATAGTTTGGAATTGCAAAAAAAAAAAAAAAAAGCTCACAAACTCTACTGTTGAACTGTTGTGCCACTGGGAAAACTGTATGAATTCGGGGTCTTGGCAATACTTCTTTTCACAATAAACTTTGCTCTACATTGTAGATCTGTTGTGGATGTGGCACCCATTGTTTAATTTCAGCCTTGGAAAAAATCAGGTGTCACATTCAAAACTACAGTAAAACCTTGGTTTGAGAGTAACTTGGTTTAAGAGCGTTTTGCAAGATGAGCAACATTTTAAATACATTTTGACCTGATATACAAGTGATGTCTTGATATACAAGTAGTGTCACATCACAACTGAGTATAAAAGAAAAGAGAGGCACCTTGATGTGTAGCAATATGGTTACATTTAATGAAGGTATAACATTTAGCAACTCACATGGTTGATGATTAAAAGAGGCACATCTAATTATGCAGACATCCGGGGTAAATCTGTCCACATAGACCATCCTCCGCACCGTCATCAACGCCATCCCTTCCACTCTGCGCTCCACAAGGGGTTCAAGCCTTACTTTCACATCGCTCTACTGCAGGGTAGTCTTCCCGGTCACGATTGCAGACTGACATCGGTAAAAGCGTGCAGTGCGGAGGACAATATATGTGGGCAGCTTTACCCCGGATCCCTGCATACTTAGATGTGCCTGTTTTAATCATCAACCATATGAGTTGATAAATGTTGTATCTTCATTAAATGTAACCATATTGCTACAATTAGAGGTGCCCATCTTCTCTTTTATACTCTATAGCTTCTGCTGGATTTTGCTTCTAATCCCCTTGTGAAAACTTCCATTTGTGGATAAATATTTTTTGGTTACACAACCTGGTCACATTGCTATAATCTTTTTATATGGACTATAAACTGAAGGACCTATGAATAAATGGTTGTGGAACAAATCATCTGAGTTTCCATTATTTCTTATGGGAAAATTTACTTTGATATTCAAGTGCTTTGGATTACAAGCATGTTCCCGGAACAAATTATGCTCGCAATCCAAGGTTTTACTGTACCTAAAAGCCTTTTGTTTAGGTTAAAATTAATCATATTTGGGTGCTGCTGAATTTAAATGAGATAAATATGAAAGTTCAAAAAATGTATTGCACATCCACTTGTTGTTCTGTAATATCACATGCAGCTTGACAGCGTGACCTGTGCCCATCATTGCAGCCTCACCATGCCCAACATTGCAGCCTCACCGTGCCCCACATTTCAGCCTCACCGTGCCTCACATTGTAGCCTCACCTAGCTCCCATTGCAGCCTCACTGTGCCCCACATTGCAGCCTCACTGTGCCTCACATTGTAGCCTCACCATGCCCCCATTGCAGCCACACTGTGCCCCACTTTGCAGCCTCACTGTGCCCCACATTGCAGCCTCACTTGGCCCCCATTGCAGCCTCACTGTGGCCCAAATTGCAGCCTCACTGTGCCACCCATTGCAGCCTTACAGTGCCCCCATTGCAGCCTTACAGTGCACCCATTGCAGCCTTACAGTGCACCCATTGCCGCCTTACATGTCCCCCATTTCAGCCTTACATTGGCCCTATTGCAGCCTTACATGTCCTCCATTGCAGCCTTACATGTCCCCCATTGCAGCCTTACAATGTCCCCCATTGCAGCCTTACATTGCCCCCACTGCAGCCTTACATTGGCCCCATTGCAGCCTTACATAGCCCCCATTGCAGCCTTGCCAGGGCAGAGAAAGTGAGAGGGGTGGCTGGAGTTAAAGGAGAGCCGCGGGATCACAGAGCAGTAAAACATGCTGTAACAGCTTACATTTAAACTGTCTCCACTCTGCTCACTAATCTCACACACCCCACGCCTCCTCCTAACCCCGCGCCTGTGATAGATAGAACGCAGGTCCAATGCTGGGATGTATTCTGTCTATCACAAGTGCTGGGTTAGGAGGAGGCGGGGCTGTGTGAGATCAGTGAGCAGAGTACAGACAGTTTCAATGTAATGCTGTTACAGCGTGTTTTACCGCTTGGTGATCTTGCAGCACTCCTCTAACTCCAGTCACTCTTCCACCGGGAGAACGGTTCCCAATCAAATCCCGCCCGCCGGTGGTGCTCACCCCCCCCACTCCCAGGCAGCCCAGCTCCTCGCCAGCCCTCATTTTTCACTCACAAAATGCGAGTAGGCGAGTGGAAAATTTGAGGGCTGCCATATGGCATTACCAAGCTACCCATGCACATTTTCTTATAATCTCTTGGCTTTTAGCTTTGAAAATGGCTAAAATGTGGTATCATGTTTTTCCCTCCTATGACTTTAATAGGGGTTCTGCAGCCTTTGCAGAGTTTGATGAACCCCCTGTGAAATGAACCCAGACATATTTTCTGTTCCTTAGTAGTAAGAATTCATATGTGTGTTGTATATTAGGTGGTTATGCAAAATAGGGGTAAGAACAGTTTTTAATAATTTATGTGGTCTTTAAAAACCTTTAAAACAAGGGTAGTAAGATCTGTGATTTGATTTTGACATATGTTTCTAATTGTATCTGTTAGTAGTATTTTCTTTAATACGCGTAACATCACTAAAGATAACCTTTGTCTTTTATTACATGATTTTCATAAAATATAACAAATCAGTACAATATATACAATATAATTTTTTTGTGCTTTTTCTGGGCACATTATTTTCCAGTGCCCTGTCTCCTAGTGTGGTAATAATGTCACTTGCTATGTCCTTAGCCTTGCTACCTACAGAAATGGCAATTACCACACCTGCACTCACAATAAAGACACATGCCAGGTGCTCAGCAAGTAGTAAGCAAAATTCTAAGTTGTTCCAGAATCCAGCATAGGAAACCTCACTGCAAGCTGTATTTAATGCAGAACAACATGTATTTATTTAGCCATCAAAATGTCAACATTCTGCGTGATAAAAAAACATGGTTGGTTTTACATGACTGCTAACTAAAGAATGTAGATTTTTTTTTCTTCTTATTCACCATAATTATATAAAATAACACAGTGTCTATAATATCACATACAGCAAGTATTCACACAGCAATGTCCTATCAATGGTACATCAAATAAAGTATGTTGTTATAAAAAAAAATACCCTTTGCCAAATAAATAACTATAACCCCTGCAGACCATGAGACTGCTGTAAGGCTCAGCCGCACATATGGCCAATAACATCCATCAAGATGTGTAATGACTTACCCAGGCATCAACAACATTTGGGAAATAGTTTTTGATAAAAATGAACATACTTCAAGCAGCTTTTTCAAATTGCTGGATTGCTATGAAAGCAATTAGTATTCTGCAGGTTCAGTTATTTCTAAAGCCCTGTACACACGATCGGTTTGTCTGCAGAAAACTGACCGATGGACTGTTTTCATCGGACAAACCGATCGTGTGTGGGCCCCATCGGTTTTATTTCCATCGGTGTAAAAAAATAGAACATGTTTTAAATTTTTCCTATGGATAAAAAAACGATAGAAAAATCAGATCGTCTGTGTGGAAGTCCATCGGACAAAAATCCATGCATGCTCAGAATCAAGTCGACGCATGCTCGGAAGTATTGAACTTCATTTTTTTCGGCTCGTCATAGTGTTGTACGTCACCGCGTTTTGGCACAATCGGATTTTTGACTGTGGTGTGTAGGCAAGACTGATGAAAGTCAGCTTCATCGGATATCCGATGAAAAAATACATCGGATTAGATTCCATCAGGTATGCGATCGTGTGTACAGGGCTTAAGAATTGTAAAAGGTTTTGGTGGTGGGATTTCTTTAGTTCAGATATACTGTCCTTATCCTGAATTTCATGAACTTGTCATTAACATTTAATAACACTAAGAACCTGTAAAACAAGCAAAAGAAAACCAATACATAAATGTTATTGCCATGATATTGAAGCATTCTTACTCCCTACAGTCTACAAGTGGTTCTCAAGAAATTGATTAATATGGCTATCATATGGACCAAATACCATTAAACAAGAATTCAAGTTGTGGCAAAGTTGTAGTAAAAAAATGTATGGTTGCTGAGTTATAGTTTGTCTACACAGAACAGCCAAAGGCATCCAATTACTTACACACTGCATCCTAATTTTGGGCGGTTTAAGAACACATTCCAGCAAATTCTTGGGCTTTGTGATCCAGGTAAGAATCTCTAATCTCCTGCAGTTCTTGATGAAAGTTTTGTGTATGGCCTCGTACACACGCTCGTTTTTCACGACAAGAAAACTGCTGGCAGAGCTTTTTGCAGAGAAAACCGTTTGTGTGTATGGTTTCGCGTCAAAAAAACTGTTGTGAATCTCGACAAGAAAAAAAAGAGAACCTGCTCTCAATTTTCTTGAAAAACATTTGTGTGTATGCTTTTCCGAGTCTTAAAAACCAGCGCATGATCAGAATCAAGTATGAGACGGGAGCGCATCTTCGGTAAAACTAGCGTTCGTAATGGAGGTAGCACATTCGTCACCCTGTAAAAATGATTGCATCGTTTAAATGCTGCGCATTTAAATCTTCTTTAGAATTGTACAATAATGAACAATAATGAATTTGTTTTGCTGCTGATATTCACACAGAATTCTGACTAACTTTTTGCAACATTTTGAATGCTGATTTCATGAATATTTTTGATTGATTTTTTTAGCAAGATATATATATATATATATATATATATTTTTTATTCAGATCTGCATTTTTAATTATTTAATTTCTAGTGATCTCCATGATTTGATTTTTCATTTTGTTGTGTCAAGTTACCACAATTTAAACATTATTTTTTGGTGTTATCTGTCCCTTTTTTAGTTTTTTTTTAAAATTACCTGCCTACTCACAAGCTACATTTTTGGGTTGAAGAAAAACACATAGGCAAGTATTAACTGTAAAAAAAAATAACCATTTATTCTGGTATATAATAATAATAAAATAAATAGAAGGCAGAGCTGGAGAACCTGCTGCCATTTGTGCAACTCTGTGTGGACACTAAAATTGGGAGCTTAAGAAGCACATACAGGAGGGAGCCCAATCTGGTCCTGGACAACCCAGAGGTCAGGAACAGCAACAGGTCAGATATATGTCCCAAGTTTGTGGTACTACAACAGGCTGCCTTCTGTCAGACCACCTTGAAGCAAGGCCATCACTTTCTGGTCTTCCTGGCAGACTTCCCTCCAGCCTTCTTTGCTGCCTTCCCTTCAGCATTCTTTGCTGCTTTCTCTGTAGCCTGCCCTGCAGCCTTCTCTGAAGCCTTCCTTCTCCGTTGGGCTGGAGCCTGTGCCTTGGGGAGGTGTACTCATGTCAGGTGGAGGAGAATAAGGTGGAGGAGGTTGATAAGAAGGAGGTGGAGGAGGAGGTTGAGAAGAAGGAGGTGGAGGAGGATGGCCGTGGCCACAAATGACTGTGGTTTCTGAAAGTGTCCCCATCACCTCTTATTTAGTAGACTAATGAGCAGGGGCTCGAATAGGAGGCGTTGGTCCATCGCCATCTGGCTCATTTTGCCGCTAACTAGGGTAGCATAGCCCTCTTCAGGGGTGGTAGGTTGTTGGAGGGTGACCTGTGCCTCTTTAATCAGGGCCAGTGCTGCCTCACTCACACTCCTATCCCTCCTGGCCCTTCTTGTTGGAAGGCAGATGAGAGGCACCTGGCACATTGTTTGGATACTTACCCCTGCCACCTCCTTTCTGCCACTCACCCCTGCCACCTCCTCTCTGCCCCTCACTCCTGCCACCACCTCTCTACCACTCCTCCTGTCTGACATTTTCCAGACCCTCATCATGGCTGATGTCATCCTGTGTATAAAAAAAGGGACATCGTTTGAGTTTTGGGTTCATCAATCACACACAATTTTCAGCTCATGACTGTTGCAAATTGAATGAAAATAAATAGAAAAGACAATCATTCTGACCCCAGCATTTTTCATTCTTTTCTTCTTAACTTGTTGGGCCACTACTGTCTATTGATATGGAAAACACTTTCAGATCAAACATTATATATTTTTTTCATATTAACATCTATTTTACAGCATTCATTTTTTCACAATAAATACATTTAAAATACTATACCTGGCTCCAGACAGCCACATCTGGGTCTTCCTCCAGGATGGAAGGCTCATCTTGCTCCAGAGAAGGCTCAGCTTGGCTGGAGGGATGGCTGGAGGGAAGGCTGGAGGGAAGACTGGAGAGTGATGGCCTTGCTTCAAGGTGGTCATTAAGAAAGGCCAGTCTGTTGTAGTACCACAACGTCGGGACATATACCTTCCCTGCTGCTGCTCCAGACCTCTGAGAAGCCACGATCTTAAAGCGCTCACTCCTGTATGTGCCTCTCAAGGTCCCAATTTTAGTGTCCTGCTGTTGGATGGTTACATGGGGTGAGTATGCACAAATGGAAGCAGGGTCTTCAGAGCTGCTGTCCTTACCCCTCTTTTTTATCTATGGGTTTTTTGGTCTCCCAAAGAGTGGGCACCTCCCTTAAACTATCGATGAATTCACTTAAGAACTCTCGGTCCTGAAATGAATACATTTTTCTACAAGACAAAACACAAGACAAATATACTAATGTCAATCACAGTCTAAACTCTAGTAATGTGTATCCCCATCTAGGCCTTCAATCTCTATGCAGTATAGGCCACTGATGTCCCAAGTTAAAATCATACCTTCGGTCAGACGTTCGTCGCTTTTTACTCCTTCCTCCGCACACCGAATGTACGTATTACACATTTGTGTTAGCTTTATATACACTACGCATGTGTGGCACTCCGCACACGTCGCCCGCCCATGACGTTCTTTCGCCATGTTTCCCCGCCCCTTCTCTTTCGGTGCGCACACGACATGGCAGAATCTGATGAGCAGGTGTCTGCAATTAGGCCAATTGAAGAAAAAAACAACGACATGGCGGAGTCTAATGAGCAGGTGTCTGAAGTTCTTAATTTGTCTAACAACGACACAACAAGCCCGGAGCCTGAGGAAACATCACAAACAAGGGGCAGATACAGGCATCTAAGGCCTCTTACACATGACCGAACATGTCTGCTGAAACTGGTCCATCGGACCAGTTTCCGCGGACATGTTCGGTCGTGTGTACGGCCGACCGGACAATTTTCTGGCGGATCGGACAGGTTTCCAGCGGACAAATGTTTCTTAGCATGTGCACTGGAAGCCTGTCCGTCGGACATGTTCGGTCGTCTGTACGACTCACCGGACATGTCCGCTCGGCCGAAAGCCCTCGCATGCATCGAAGTGATTCGACGCATGCGTGGAAGCATTGACCTTCCAGGGTTGCGCATGACTCCGCGTCATCGTCGTGGCGACGGCGCGGTCACGTCACCGAGTTCGCTGTCCACGGGAAATTTGTTCTGATGGTGTGTACAGCCATCAGACCAAAATCCGGCAGCGGACATGTCCGATGAAAACGGTCCGCGGACCGTTTTCATCGGACATGTCCTGTCGTGTGTACGAGGCCTAACATGTCCTACATGGAAATAGTGGACATACTGATAAAGTCGGATTACGATGGCAAGCATGAAGAAAGTAGTCAGAAGTCTGAAGAGACATTTTGGGGTAAAAAGATCGAAGAAGCAGCTCAGAAAGAGGTGGTCAGACCTCAAACTGAGGGAGCCAAAACAGTTAGGCCCTGTATACACGACCGGTTCATCCGATGAGAATGGTCCGACGGACCGTTTTCATCGGTCCACCGCTGAAGTGGCCTGATGGTCTGATGTGTGTACACACCATCAGTCCAAAAACAATCGGGTCAGAACGCGGTGACGTAAAACACACAACGTGCTGAAGAAAACGAAGTTCAATGCTTCCAAGCATGCGTCGACTTGATTCTGAGCATGCACGGGTTTTGAACCGATGCTTTTGTGTATTAACCATCGGTTTTGCCCGATCGGTCAGCGGTCCATCGGTTCGATTTTGAAGCAAGTTTTAAAATTTTGGTCCGAAGGACAAAAGACCGATGGGACATACACAAGGTCGGTTTGGACCGATGAAACTGAACCTCTGTGTCCATTCTCATCGATTTTGACCGGTCGTGTGTACGTGGCCTTAAGGAGCATTAAGAGAATGCTTGAAAAAAGTAAGTACTTCTCCTGTCCCTATTATTGTATTTCAGAACTTGCATGTTGCTCCATGTTGTTGCTTTTTACTATTGGACCCTAGAAAATTTCATCTTTATACATTTTGTGGGCACATTAATCGGTCGTTTCAGAAACATTGTTCGGCCACTACATGTTTTTTGAAAATACAGGGTTAAAAAAACTTTTATAGGCCTGTTTTTATTCAAGCAATTTTATTACATTGTTAAAATGTTCTAAAGACCATGTGTGAATAACAACAACAAAGCTTGGCTTCTTTTTCACAAATCTTCTATAACCTTTTTTGTGTTTATAGTTTTGGTGTTTTTTACCAGTGAAATGGTTGTTATTTCATAAGGAAAATACACTTGACACTGCAAGTACACTAGGAAAAACTTGGAGACAACTAAAAGAAACACAAGAAAGACATCAAAAATTGAATTTTACCAGATGTCTTTGTTTTTTGTAAAGAGAATCATTTTATACATTGGCTGGCATAGGAAGGACCCCCCTACCCGTGAAATATTCCACATATTTATCCCGGATTGCACGGGCACTTTGGGGGGGCAAGCCAGGATGGCCATGTTCTAGGCCCGGCAGGGTAATTTCTGCTTATGAAAGTCTGGCCTCGGGCCCAACTGTAGCCATATAAGTTGGTGACCGTCTCCGTAGGTGATTGTGGAGAACGCAACAACAAAAAACGATATAGTTCAATTTATATTCCCCATGTGGATTGAAGTTAGAAACAGGCGGAACCGACTGGCCATTATCCCAAAGGCATTCTTCACAACTCTTCAGGCTCTGGCCAGCCGGTAAGTGAATACCCTCCTCTCCAGGGTGAGGGTCCTCTGTGGAAATGGCCTCATGAGATGCGGTCCCAGTCCAAAGGCTTCATCAGCCAAAAACACAAAGGGAGTCCTTCCACATTCTCTGCATCCGGTGGCAATGCAAGCTCATCACACTGGAGACGAATAGCAAACTCTGTCTGGCTGAAGGCTCCCCCATCCGACATCCGTCCATTCTTCCACACATCCACATAGAGGAATTCATACTGTGCTGACACCACCACCATCAGCACAGTGCTATGAAACCCCTTGTAGTTATAATAATAGGAACCAGAACAGAGTGGTGGCACGATGTGGACGTGCTTCCCATCAATGGCTCCATTGCAGTTGGGGAAGTCCCACCGTGTGGCAAACTCCAATGCCACAGTCTGGCATTCCTGTGGCGTGGAAGGAAGCTGTGGAATCAAACAAGAAAAAAAGTTTACTTTTGCACATAACATTGCAAGCAGATTCTAGAAAAACATTATTGGCCAACATCATTATAACATTTATTTTAAGGAGCATTTAAATACAAAAATTTAAGGCCCAATTATCACATTCCTCACCCCTTCTGATGGCCCATTGCCAAAATTTAGGGGGGGGGCTAGATGAGTTTGGGACCACAAAAAATAAAAATAAATAGGTGAAACTATACTTTAGAACACATTTTAGGGGGGGGGGTAAAGCACTACAATGTATCTTACCAAATACATTGTTAACAGACTAGGCTAGGTGTGTTTGGGCCCAGAATAGCATGCTGGAGAGGTTAGTGAAGGGAAATATGTATGTAGGCCAAAAAAGGGGCATTAAAAGCTTACAGCATGCATGGGGACATTCACAGCATATTACAATTATGGTAATTAGGGAAGGATGAAAGAAATACATTAAATACATAGATTGTGATATTAAAAGAGAAAACTTACCCTCATATAGTCCTCCTGCAGGACTTGTGTAATGGCAGAACAGGTGTCTGGGATTATGAGGCCCAGAGCCTGGGACGAGATGCCTGTCATGAACTTCAAGTCCTGCAAGATTCTCCCAGTTGCCAGATAGCGTAACGTGGAAACTAGCCTCTGCTCAGCACTGATGGCTTCCCACATAAAGGTATCCTGCCTGGTAATTTAGAGGGACACTAAAGCCAAAAGATGCTGAAAAACGGGGTCAGACATCCTAAGAAAATTCTTGTAATCATCAGGATTATTCTCCTGGATCTCTTGCAGCAGAGGCATGTGAGAGAATTGGTCCCTCTGGAGCAACCAATTCTTGGTCCATGAACGCCTCCTCACCCTGTTCATGGTCTCATCTTGGTCTAAAACAAGAAGACCAACACAAACCGACTGCACTGCACGAACTCTAGGACGAGAACATACCCACAACATGGCTAGAAAACGAACGTCTAATCAGAACAAACAAACTAAACAGAACGCACTGAAGAACAGCAAGTCCTATGAAGAACGACCTGGAAATCAGAAATGAGCGGACAGGAACACACTGTAAAACAAATACGACCTGACTACACACCCTGAAAGACAAGATACGAACCCACAAGCACAAACTGAACCGCAGAAAATGATCTGAAAGCACGAAGACTGAAAAGCGCGAATCGTCTTTAACACGCCTAACACGCGGTAACACAAGATTAGCAAAAGGAGCCCCAAGGGTGGTGCAAGTGGCATTGAACTTCCCCTTTATAGTGCCGTCGTACGTGTTGTACGTAACCACGTTTGAGAACGACGAGATTTTGTCTCGATAGTGTGTATGCAAGGAAAGCTAGACAAGAATCCTGTCAAGCTTGACAAGAATCCCGTCGAGAAAAACTACAGTTTTTTTTACGACGGGATTCTTGGCCGTGTGTACGAGGCCTCAGTCTATTAAGCTGGGCATTGACAGACTGAAATTTAGCTGGTTCCGCAGGAATCGGCCGAATTGTGATATGTGTTTGGCCCTTCCTGTTTGACAGACGTCAAGCGGGAGCGGGAGCTGCTGTCAGATTACAAGGTTCTAGCAGGGAGGATACTTCCATTCACTTCACGTGTATGGATGAAGGAATCTGTTCATTTTTTTTTTTGCTAACTGAAAAAAAAATATATATATATGAACCATCTATGCTCAACTATACTTATTTTATTATATACACTAGTTATTGTGTATTCTTTCACTTTATTTATTTATTTTAATGTTGTCTAATTGCGCTGCACTGTTTACATTATATAGCTATATTTGGGAATTTTTTATGAATTTGTCCTTAGTGCTGGCTTGCATTCAATAGGTTGTTAGTTTTATTTTTCCAGCGCTGAATATCATTTTCTATTTATGCTATATGTATAATAGTATGCTATTTATACTATAGACTAATCTAGTGTGCAAGATATCCTATATTTAAATTAAATCAAATTATATGCCTGAAATTCTATTTCCCAAATATGTTCTAAAAATATATAAATAATCATTTTTTGAGGGGGAATTATTTAAAAGTATTCTTTATTTTACAAAGTGTGCCCCCTCACAACAGCGTTCTGGATGTTTTTTCCATGGCAAGTTTAAAGTCCTCTTTTATGTTGATACCAGCATTCATTGATTTCAGCATTTGGAGTGCTTTAAGACAGTTCCCCAAAAAGAAGTAACACTCACAATGCATTGGAAACTAATGTTGTTTAAGGATGGGTAAATCTGTCTGTGTTCATATCACAAGGAGTCTGTCAAATCCTGTTTTAAGTTTGCAAGGCCAAACTTAGCAGTACATCTTATTGACATCTAGGGGGTGAATCTTGATACAAATCCTGGTAATTTCCAAAGCTAATAGGCAAGTTTTTGTTAAAAAAAAAAAATGGGCATTGCCATGAAAAGCCTGTGCCAATGCCAAAAAATTAAAACCACCTGTTCATTCAGCTGTATTTTGCATTTGTGAACCAGCATGGTTTAAGAGACATTTTCGGTCACAGTGTACAGTACTTTGGCATGCATTTTTGGATGATGAATTAAAGACAGAAGTAGCACCGCAATCAACTTTCACTTGAATGATATAGGTTTAAAAATATATATATTTTCAAGTGGCTTGACGCGCACAAGTAGTAGCCCCAAAATTTATTTTTTTTGTAAGAAAAATGCTGTCATTGTTACTATATTTCTCCTTCAGTGTACCTGTCAAAACCCCTAAAACTGGCTATAAATGGATCCAGTGAAATTGACTGAGCACTAAACTCATGGTTTGCTGTAGCAGGAGTCACAAGTCGAGGTTTAACCACTTAAGCCCCGGACAATTGAGCGGTCGTGCGACGTGGCTCACAAACAAAATTGACGTCCTTTTTTCCCCACAAATAGAGCTTTCTTTTGGTGGTATTTTATCACCTCTGTGGTTTTTAATTTATGTGCTAATAAACAAAAATAGAGCCACAATTTAGAAAAAAATTCAATGTTTTTTTTTACTTTTTGCTCCAATAAATATCCCCAAAAACATTTTTTTCCTCAGTTTAGGCCGATACGTATTTTTCTACATAGCTTTGGTAAAAAAAATCACAATAAGTGTTTATTGATTGGTTTGCGCAAAAGTTATAGTGTCTACAAAATAGGGGATAGTAATATGGCATTTTTATTAATATTTTTTTTTTTTACTAGTAATGGCGGCGATCAGCGACTTTTATCGTGACTGCGACATTATGACGGACACATCGGACACTTTTGACACATTTTTGGGAGCATTGTCATTTTTACAGCGATCAGTGCTATAAAAATGCACTGATTACTGTAAAAATTGCACAGGCAGTAAGGGGGTTAACCACTAGGTGGCGCTGTAGGGGTTAAGTGTTTCCTAGTGAGTGTTTCTTACTATTAAGGGGGATGGGCTACGTGTGACAAGACAGTCATCACTGCTGCCGATTACAGGAAGTGGTGATCATTGTCATTGTCACTAGGCAGAGCATGGAGATGCTTGTTTACATTAGCATCTCCCCGCTCTATCTCTCCATGAGATGATCGTGGATATCCCCGCAGCGATCGAGTCCGCAGGACCCGTGGTCGAGTTCATGGAGCTTGCGGCAGGCACACGCCACCAGCGGTGTGCGTGCACAATGGTGCTTTCTTAAAGGGGACATATATATACCCCAGGAGTGCCATTGTGCCGATGTAAATATGCGTGCGACGGACGGGAAGCAGCTACCATATGTGCAGCTTTCCATTAGTTATCTATCTCTCCTTGACATCTATCTATCTAAAATGTGGTGAGATCTGCAGGTTGTGTCTCGGGTCCGCCATGACTGCAATATACCGCATACCGCTGCCAACCTCTTTCTCTTATGCCGGGTACTGACGAGCAAACATGTACGATGAAACCGGTCCATCGGACCGTTTTCACCGTACATGTCTGCCCGGGGATTTCTGTATGGTGGCTGTACTCACCATCATACAGAAATCCGCGTGTAAACAATACGCGGGGCGTGTCTGCACCGTCGCCGCGACGGTGACGCCGCGACGTGGGCGGGCCTGCCAGTTAAATGCTTCCACGCATGAGTCAAAGTCATTCGACGCATTCGAGGGATGGCGGGCGCTCGGACATGTACGGTAGGTCTGTACAGACGACCGAACATGTCCGAGGGGACAGGATTCCAGCGGGCTGTTTTAAAACAAGCCCGGAAATATTTGCCCGCTGGGAAAAGGCCCGGCGGGCAAATGTTTGCTGGAATCCTGCCCGCTCGGGCCTACACACGACCGAACATGTATGCTGAAACTGGTCCGCGGACCAGTTTCAGCAGACATGTTCGGTCGTCTGTACGGGGCCTTAGAAGCTTTCCTTTGAAGTGCCTTTATGTTTTGTAGTGATGTAAGTGCAATGGGAGAAGGTGTTGTGTGCTTTTTATAAATAAATTGTTTTTATATACTTCACCATTGGAAGCACTTTTGATTTTTACATGTGGAGTTTCTCTCCTTGATGAGCACCGTTGGAATTGCTTGTTAACCCTGGTGGGTATATTAAGCCTTATAGCCAGGAGTCAAGTCCTGGGGAAAAAAGTGTGGGAACTCCCACCCAAGATCCACTCCCCCACCAAAAAATAAAAAATAATACGCTCATATGCATAATTACTAAACCGCATGTTTTTTTGTTTTTTTTCGATCCACTGTACCTTAGTAATCCTTTATGTTACTGGGCGCTTCCTGTATATGGATTCATCGGGTAGTGTCCGGGTATTCCGTCACTTCCTCGATGCCGCAATGTCTCCTGGGAGCTTTTGTCATTGTCCCCAGGGGACATTGCGGAGGTCTGCCGCGAGTTATCGTTGGATTTAGAAAGAACTTGCTTCGAGCTGGGCATCGTCGCTTAGTGAAGGATTGGCTTGAACGGCTCGGCTGCTCTCGGCTGCTCTAGTCCTGCAAAGGGAACTGAGTTCCTGCTGTGAAAAAAGTGCAGGAACTCCATTCCCACGCGTTCCCGCAGGACTTGAGCCCTGCTTATAGCCGAGCATGAGAGTGCAAGGCATATCTCTCTGGTGAGTTTAATTCTTATGGGAGTGGATTCACAATCACAAATGGTGTGGTGGAAGATTTGTTTCAAGTTTATCCAAAGAAGATGATTTGATTGAGTTTAATCACTTGAACACACATACAAATCGCAGACTAGATTTTGTACTTTAATTTTTTTCATTTGTGTTTACCAGATGAACGTTTTGAGCACATATTTTTTATATATTTTATACCTTTTATATGTAAACTATCACTATCACGTGGTGATTCATTTTTTTATATTTACAGGTAGTATTGTTTATACTTTATTAATATTTAAGTAGCAGCTTTAGGCACTTTTTTCTTGTTTCCTTGTGTGCAGTGGTGGTTTAGGAAGTTAAAGGGGTGCACAGCTTTTTTTTTACCAATTCTTGTATTATCTATCTATCTATCTATCTATCTATCTATCTATCTATCTATCTATCCTTAATTATCTATTTATCTTAATTATTCATCTATTTTTTCTTTCATTTTGGTTTTCATGTGGTGGCTGGGCTGTATGCAGCAGAGGCCAGGCACAACTGCAATTTCGTTACTGTATCACAATTATCATTCTTCTCCAAGGCATTCAGAAACCAGTTGTGTTTTTTCTTTTCAATAATTGCTATTGTTTTCCAGTAAGTATAGGAGAATTAGGCCGCGTACACACGGTAGGTCCATCCGATGAGAACGGTCTGAAGGACCGTTTTCATTGGTTAACCGATGAAGCAGACTGATGGTCTGATGTGCCTACACACCATCAGTTAAAAAAATGATCGAGTCCAACGCAGTGACGTAAAACACAACGACGTGCAGAGAAAAATGAAGTTCAATGCTTCCAAGCATGCGTCGACTTGATTCTGAGCATTCGCGGGTTTTGAACCGATGCTTTTGCGTACTAACCATCGGTTTTGACCTATTAGTCGGTTCAATTTTAAAGCAAGTTCTAAAGTTTTGGACCGAAGGATAACTGACCGATGGGGCCCACACACGGTCGGTTTGGACCGATGAAACTGAACTTCAGTCCGTTTTCATCGGTTTTGTCTGATCGTGTGTAGGGCCTAAGGAGGGGCTATCTTTGGACAGTAACCACATCAGATGGGTTATGGAAAAGGAGATAAGGATTCCAATGACATTCAAGGTAGGAAAGATTTTTGGAAATAAACTGTTGCGGTTTTTGAGACACATGTCCTTTAGAATCTGACTTGCAAACGCGGGAAAATCGCTTGTGCAATTTTGCACCGGATCCGTGTGAAAGCAGCCTTACTGGGTTTGGAAATCCTTATGTTCTCTCCAAAGCTGGAGGAAGGAAATATCCTGGAAATTTTTTTCACCATATTAGACTGGAATGTACCAGGTGAGGCATACATATCTGAAGCGGGAAGCCAACCAATATTTAACCTTCTGGTTTGTAAGCTGTGCAAGAAGTGGCTTTAAGATTTGTCTCTTTTGTATTGTAGATACAAAAAATGGTCCATTAAGGTAATGTTGTTCCTGGTTCTGGCAGCAGACATAAGCGTCTTTTGAATTTTGTAGTAGTGGGACTTCATTATTATGTCAATGAGCTCTATTCACCTCCAAATGATGAGCAAAGACATTTGGAATAAGATCTTTCTTTAACGTTTGCACTGCTTCTTCAAGATATATGAATGATTCTCGTACTCCTCTGATGCAGACATTGGGGGGTTGAATTACTAAGGACAAATAAGCTGTGCACTTTGCAAAGTGCATTTTCACTCTGCAAGAGCAGTTATTCCACAGCTTAGTAAATGAGAGGGAGCTCTGCTGACTTCCATTATTCAATCATGTGCAAGCAAAAATACAGTTTTATTTATTTTCCTTGGATGTGATTGGGTATTCTTTGTAAAGTGTAACTTTACCTAATTTACTAAGTTCTGTAGCAAGTGCACTTGCAGAGTGCAACTGCACCATGCAAAGTGCACAGTCTATTTGCCTTTAGTAAATCAACCCCTATGGCCCCGTACACTCAGTCGGACAAAACCGATGAGAATGGTCCGACGGACCGTTTTCATCGGTTCACCATCAGTTCAAAATCCGATCGGGTCAGAACGCAGTGACGTAAAACACACGACGTGCTGAATAAAATGAAGTTCAATGCTTCCAAGCATGCGTCGACTTGATTCTGAGCATGCGCAGGTTTTGAACCGATGCTTTTCTGTACTAACCATCGGTTTGGTCCGATGGGGCAGCGGTCCATCGGTTCGGTTTTGAAGCATGTTTTAAAATTTTGGACCGAAGGAAAACAGACCGATAGCCTATACACACGGTCGGTTTAGTCCGATGAAAATTAACTTTGGTTCATTCTCATCTGACCAAACCGACCGTGTGTACGGGGCCTAAATCTCCTGGATATGTTTTATAGATCTTAAATTTTTGTGTTAGCCTGGACAAGTTGAGATTGTAAATTTGTAATCATGACTGAGTTCTTAGTAACTCTTGCAGTCTAGTTTGCTCTCAATGGTGTCCAGTCTCTTCCCTATAGTGCGGGGATATGCAATTAGCGGACCTCCAGCTGTTGCAGAACTACAAATCCCATGAGGCATAGCAAGGCTCTGACAGCCACAAGCATGACACCAGGAGGGGGAAAGACCATGTAACGGAGCCTCAGAGTTTAAAAATCTGGATAAAGGCTCAAATGTGCCAAGTTGAAGAGCAGGGGGGATAGAGGGCCACCCTGCCTAGTTCCTTTGAAGAGGCGGAATTCGTCAGAGAGGAGATCCGCCACTACCAGTCTGGCCGCGGGAGCAGTGTACATAGATTTAATAAGATGAAAAAAGGGACCCGTGAGGCCCATTTTCGAGAGAACTAGCGCGAGCCAATCAAAGCTGACATTGTCGAAAACTTTCTCCGCGTCCAGAGTGACAATGGCAAAATCCCCTCCCCTGTGTTGAATCGCATGGTCTAATACCAACAATACCTTGCAGGTGTTAAGCAAGGCTGTCCTTCCTTTTACAAAACCTGACTGTGCTGGGTGTATTAGGGAGGTAATGATATTAGCGAGTCTGGTGGCAATTAATTTTGATAAAATTTTACCATCCAAATTCAAGAGAGAAATGGGTCTATAAGAACCAGGGTCTAATGGGTCCTTCCCTTTCTTCGAAATCAGTTTTACAATGCTTGGTTACCAGATGGAAGGTAGTGTCCACCGGTCCAGATGTGATTATATACGTCGAGGAGTACGGGCTCGAGGGCCTTATGGAGGGTCCTATAGAATTCCCCCAAGAGGCCGTCGGGGCCTTACCAAGGGCAGTATGGTTGATGGCGGAGGAGACCTCCGAGAAGGATATAGGCTCGTTTAGTGTCTGAAGCTGGGAAGGAGTGGCTAAAGGGAGTTTGGCTTTGTCTAAGAACCTGTCGGCAATGATGAGGTCAATAGAATCTTTTGCATACTAGGAGGAGTAAAACGTATGCATGATTTTATTAACCTCTTGCGGCGTCTTTTTGATGGAACCGGAAGAGTCCCTGAGGGATGTGATGTGTGTAGGTCTGTATGGGCCTTTGCATAGTCTAGCTAGGAGCTTGCCCGTTTTGTTCCCAAACTTATAGAGGTGCACGTCGACCTGGGCTCGTTTTGTAAGTTCCATAATATCAGCCCAAGTGTCAAAGTCATTTTTGGCGTTGCGCCAGTCCAATCTTTTTCTAGTGGAATCTGAAGCAGCCAGGGTAAGTTGTGCTGTTTTGAGTCGAAGGCTGGCTGCCTTGTAGCTAGCCAGGGAATTATTTTTGTAGGAGGAAGCATAAGATATGATTTTTCCCCGTAAATACGCCTTTCCGCCATCCCAGTACAGATTGGGATTAGAGACCTGGGCGGAGTTTGCCCCATCTATATAAGTCTGGAAGTCCGCGTTTTTGTATAGGTAAGATGGGAAGCGCCACAAACGAGCAGTAGAATTAGGAGTCATGTCTTTTAAGGTAATAGATATTGGAGCGTAGTCAGAAATAGCTATTTCATGTATTTCAGTTTCTGAGATCCAAGGGATCACATTGTCCCTACCGAAAAATAAATCGATTCTCTTAAACACCTTATGGGGGATTGAGTAAAATGTGTACTCTCTGTCCAGGGGGTGAGAAAGTCGCCACAGGTCAGTGAAATGGAGGGAGTCCATGGTAGAGGCTAACTGAGTTTGATCTGTGTTTGATGTGGTCCTAGGCAATTTTTGGTGGTGGATCTGTCTTCCAACAAGTGCAAGGTAGAGTTAAAGTCACCTCCGACAATATGTGGAATGAGGGGATGTTGTAGGAGTTTGAAAGACAGGTCTCCCAGAAATTGTTTGCCAGGGGTGTTGGGTGCATAGGCGTTGGAGACCATAAAATCTCTGTCACCAATTTGGACATGTATAGAGAGAAATCTACCCTGGTCATCTGTGGTAGTCCAGAGTATTTTGCAGGGAAGGCGTTTGTGTATCAAAAATGATAACATTAGCCTTCTGGCCAACTGCGTTAGATCCTAGAACTGAACCCACCCACAGTTTTTGCATGCGATGAAAGTCCGAATGAGTCAGGTGCGTTTCCTGGAGTAGAGCTATGTCCGTTTTGAGTCTCTTAAGGTGCCTTACGATCTTAAGCTGCTTGATAGGGGATCAAAGCCCCTTTACATTCCATGAGACGATTCTCATGGGGGGGTGGAAAGTGTATGGAAGTGTGCAGATGTAGTAACTTTATGAGCCGAAATCAAGTATGGAGGAACTGATATTCGTAAGGCAGGAAAATCATAATTCCTGGGTGGTTTGGTATGTGTTCGGCATGTGGGTATGCAATGGACGCTATGCGGAAGGAAAGAGGTGCAGGTTAAAAAACAAAAGAAAATGGTAACATAACCATACAAACTAACATAACAAGTAAAATAAACCTAATAAACAGAGGACTTCGCTTTTTTCCTCATGGGAACCCAGTAAAAGCCAGCTTCCAACCCCTGAACCTTTGACAGGATTATACGATTGCCCCTTAGTAACATGAAAACAGTGTGGCGGTTATTGACCACAGGGGAGGGTGAGCAGGGCTGGTGCAGGGGGCCCACGTTGCAAATAGCGTTGGAAATATGGGAATTAACACCTGAGAAAAATATGACCCAGATAAGAGTAAAGAAAAATAATAAACAACAAGAGCATGAGGGGGTGCGACATTGTATACTATGCGATACCGTGGTCTAAGTGTACCATAGAGATACCATAGTGTTCAAGGGCCACATTGCCAGAGTCACCGAGGGATATGGTGGACTTGTGGGCCTGAGGGTTTGAGGCATTTGGGGGTGTCTTTGCGAGGGCTGCGTTGCTCCAGGGATCTGGAGATTGAGGTCGCCTTAGCTTGAGTGGTGGAATGTAGATCCATGTGCATAGAGTGCAGGAATTGTTCAGCCTCCGAAGGGTCCTGGGAGGTAAGTTGATCACCATTTGGTGCCTTAAGGCACAGGGTAGCTGGGAAAACCAGTGTGAATTTCACTTGACGTTGGTAGAGGGTCGAGCAGATATGCTGGAAGACTTTCCGTTTTTTGGAAACGTCGATCGAGTAGTCAGCGAACATGAGAATTTTAACCCCATCAATTTGGAGATATCTTTGACGATATTTCTGAAGGATGGCAGCTTTATCATCATAGTTAAAGTATTTGGCAATGATCGTGCATGGGGAAGAACGTTCAGGGGTGTAAACACCCATGCGATGGGCTCTCTCAACCATGCAAGGTCGGGGTAAACCCAAGGCTTCAGGTATGCGATTTAAACATAATTCCACTAAGGAGGAGGACTGCAGCGATTCAGGCACGCCGACAAGAGCCCCTTTTAGCTCTGTTTTCCAAATCGTCTAATTTTTGCAGGACATATTGGTTAGTCTTATCCTGGGCCTCTTCAAATGCCTGAGCCTTGTAAAGGTCTTCCTCTAAGCTAGCAATTTTGTCTTCAGCTTCATTAAGGCGAGAGGTGTGCTCACTGAGTTCCTTTTTGATTACTTGCATGCCTGCTGTGACTGCCATTTCCACAGAGCTATCCCTCTGAGGTGATGGAGGGGGCTGGTATGGAGGTTCAGGCTGGTGTGGTGGAGTGGGCTGGCTGCCGCTTACCTTAATGCCTCATGACAATGATAGAAACTCATCTTGGAAGTGTGATCGTGTGATTACACACACATAAAGGGGGTCAGTGATTATCCAATACTATAAGAACAAAAGTGATTTTGGCATTGGTTCAGATGGTTTTGAAGAGTATCCAGTAGGAACACAGGGGAAAACTTGGCAAAGCAGTCATGAGCAGCAAGTTCCTCACTTTCCTTAATTTTGTTCAGTCTGTAAACCATTCCCTTAGCATTGGAACGTGAGAGGAAGGCCAGTGCAATGGAATACACACGTCTAGCCACGTTCAACTTGTAAATAGGTAATGACTTGTAGTATGATTTTTTTCTGCAGGGAAGGATTGTGTGGATGATAATTAGCAGGTGAGAAATCAAGATGTAAGTAGAAAACCTGTGACATAAGCTTATGGACCTTATGGAGAGATATACAGTATTTATTTATATATACTCAGAGCACTAGAGGCTAGGTGCAAGGGGGAAACCTTTATCCATAGGTTGCCTATCTATCGACAGTGCAGCGGGATAGACAGTTAGCAGCAAATAAGGGGGAGAACTTCTATGGTAAAGGGGAAAATTAGGCAATAGCAACAATTAAAAGTAGAATCCAATGGTCATAGACAAGCCATAAATGGAGGTGGTAAATGGCGAGGAGCATTACCGATGTGACCTCCTGTGGGTGTGTGAGAGGGCACTTAGGTGATAAATCTTGCTACTGGGGCACCCTGCGATGAGTGTCACAATGTAGCAAATAAGTGGTAAAATTATATGAGATAAACAATATGAAAAACCTGTATACAAAATAATAATAAACACTCAATATGTGACAGCAATAGTTACATCTCTAGTAGATGTATAGAATACAAATATAGTTAATAACAGGCTAGTTGATAGCAAAACCGTGAACAAATATAGCCCAAAAAAATTCACAAAAAAGTCCAAATCCTGAACAATGGTGCTAGAATTCCAAAAAGAAGAATGGATGGATATAAAAATAAATAATTGAATGATTATAGGGATCAGTGTCTCTTAATTGGCGTTGTAGAAAACACAGTCTCTATTGATCAATTTTCAAAGAGTGCTTGGATGTTCATACACTGCAGTCTTGATATTCTTACAGCCACCACCATAAGATATACTACCACCCGATGTGCTCTTGCAAAAGTATGCGCTTACCAGAAAGTGTTGACCACTTTAACTAAAAAGTAGGTCAAACAGGACTGGACAGGTTTAAGTGCCTGCTCACTGGGGGTCACACTTGGAATCTGCCACGATACTTGATTCGATTGACTTCCCAGAAATAGCATCCATAAAAACAGGAGAAATAATATAGTGTAATGCCGCTTTATTAAAAAAAATTAAAAACAAGCTGATTGGCCTCTTACTTTTGGAGGTGCCTGCCCGGCACTAGGACTGCAAGCGTGGTATAAGTTGCCCAATGGGGTCTCGAAAGCCGCCGTGGTTGTCGAAAGGGAACTTGTCTGGCAAGGAGCCTAGAAGCGGGATCAGCTGGAGGGTAATTACAGTCAGACTCGCCACCGACATATGTTTCGTGCTGAACACGTCATCAGGGGGGCGACCTCTTTTCATGTCCCTCTTCCACCTTCAACTTCTCATTTTCCTCCACTTTTTTTCTGCATTCCACTCCTACTCCTCCACCTGCTTCTATGGCCCCGTACACACGACCGAGTTTCTCGGCAGAATTCAGCCAGAAACTCGGTTCAGAGCTGAATTCTGCCGAGAAACCCGGCCGTGTGTACACTTTCGGCCGAGGAAGCCGACGAGGACCTTGGCGAGGAAATAGAGAACATGTTCTCTATTTCCTCGTTGTTCAATGGCAAATTTCGGCTCGCCGAGATCCTCGGCGGCTTCACAAGGAACTCGACGGGCAAAACGATGTGTTTTGCCCGTCGAGTTCCTCGGACGTGTGTACGGGGCCTGAGTGTTTATGGCTCAATTACTGATTTAAAGAGGTAACTAAAATAGTAAGCTGCAATGAGACAGTGAAAAAAATCTCTTATGAGGTCCTCTCAGACGGTGTTGTCTAATAGGTGTCAACATTTGTTTTTTGACTACTTTTGTCAATTACAATTTAAAAAAAACTGATAGTTGTAATCTGTTTACAGCAGATTGTAGATGCATGTAGATCCTGTAGTCAGTTCTATGGTATAACCTGCTAGGTAACCAAAGAGCTAAGCACCCCTGAATCGTACTTGGCAAATAGTATAAATGACAAAACTATCCCCGTGCTACCTCAACAACTGTTATACCAAAATCAATAATAAACAAATTAAAATCCAAATCTGTAATGTGCTATAAACCAAAGTGCAAATTCAACATCTGTGCCAGAACACACAATTAAACAAATACATGTTTCCATATATAGTCAATAGAAAAAAAAATCTTAAATGTGCTCTCATGCAAAATGGAAAAGGAGCATAGTGGACATGGGTTGATCACTGGCAGCAAAATTTTGCATGAAAGCACAGAACAAGTTTAAGAAGTGTGAAGGAAAAATATTTGTTATGGACCGTATATGGACACATGTATCTGTTTAATTGTGTGTTCTGGCACAGCTGTTGAATTTGCACCACTAGCACTTCGTTCTTTCAAGCATAATGCATTGGAAAGCTACATAAAGTGTTCTTAAAGGGACGGTGCACTTTATAAATTTTATGGTTTATAACACATTTGCACTTTTAGAGTTGATTGCATTTTTTATGTATTTGAAATGTGAAGGTAGACGAGTTTTTTATAAGGGTGGTTAGATGTTTTAGGAGCGCTACTCTATTTTTATACTAATATACTTGTTTAATAAGTGGTCCACAGAAGAAGATTATAGTACTCAAGAAAACATTTGCAGCAACTACCCTCATATTTAGTGGAAAGTTCTGCTCCAAAATGGGCACAACAGTAGCATATTTCCTACCACCATAATTCTTTATATGCATTTTTTACATATTTAGACCTTAATAATATGTTTTTTTTTTCAAAACAATGTTTATTAAAGCGGAGATTTACACCCAATTTTTTTGTTAAAAGCCAGCAGCTACAAATACTGCAGCTGCTGACTTTTAGAAAATGGACACTTAGCTGTCCAGTGCGCCTGCGATGTCGACAGCCGAGGCCGAGCAATCGAAGTGTAATAACACAAAACGCGTCGGGAGGACTCCACTGCTGCCGTATCTGTATACATACAAGCGCTATATATCTAAGTACAATGTAAGTGTAACATCATCATTCATGCTTGTTAGACTCATGGAGATATAAGTTTCTCTGAGTCGACTTGTTCCGGAAAGCTCACAATTTTATCAGTGGCGGGTCATCCTATTCTATATAAGAAGTCGCAACTTTTTCCTTAAGAATCACTTCGAAGTTTGTGTTTTCCAGCTATTTTGTGACACTTGGTGGACAATCCATTTATATATTTTTTTATTTCTTATGGACTATAAGTTCTATATTTTGTCACATTTCATTTACATGTAATTGTATCGTTTTTGTCACAGTGAGCCATCACGATTTGTGGTAATCCACTTTTTGAATGAAATATTTGGTTATTTTATTTTATTGTATGAGCGCTACACTTATATACCACAATCGCTCATCTCTCAACTGCCCCTGCCGCCATCCTCTGTGAGGGAATCAGGAAGAAGCGTTGCGGCTCCACTGCTCGGTTCCCTACTGCGCATGCGCGAGTAGCGTGGCGCATCCTCACTGGTCCCCACTCTCTCCTGGGACCAGTGTGTTTCCCAGGAGACAGCGGGGGGAGACGGGTAGTGGCGTGACTTCCACGGGAGTCTATGCCGAAAGTGATTGGAAATACCTGTCTTATCTGCACCCCCCCCCCCCGTAAGGTGCAAAATATGACACCAGAGGGGGGAGGCTTCCGAAAAGTGGAAGTTTCATTTTTTGGGTGGAACTCTGCTTTAAGAAGAAAAAAATAGTTTTACATACAATGCGAAAACATCTCAATCATATGATTGATATTACACAAGGATCAGCATGAGAATCAGTGCACATACAACAGAATACGGAGTGAAGAACCGCTAATGCAGAGAAAGTATTAATACATGAAAACAGTGAATATTAATCAGTTGGGTCAAACCATTCAAAAACAAAACAAATCAAAAAATCGAAATGGGGGTTGAGAGAAATCAAAAGGAGGGGTAAAAAAGAGGAGAAGGAGAAGAAAAAAGGGCCATTGCAAGGTCTTTCCAGCAAGGATCTGCCTGCATCCCCTCTTAATAATACTTCTTATTTAAATAAAAAAAATCTTGTAAAGATATCCCAGGTCAAGTCAAGAATATTGGCAGCTAGTAAGGATGCTGCAAGGGACATCAAATTGGATTTTGTTATGCTCCAACATTTATTGGGAGACTAATTTCAATTAAACTTTGGTCTTTTCCAGGGAGAAGAGGGGAAAGGCAAGTAGCAGCAAAAGTTAAAGCAGCTGTAAACTGTGGATGTTCAAAAAAATTATCTGCAAGGCAATGGCATAATGTGCTAGTATACATTACATACTAGCACATTATGAAATACTCACCTTGTAAAGTAACCGCTGAGGGGTCTGACATGTTCCTCCCGTCTTTCTTCTGGGTTTGCAAGCTACAACTATGTGATTGGCCAGAGCCCTAATGACGTCACTCCCACGAGGGCCCTCGGTTCTGAAATGAAGTGCTGACGTTGCGGCAAGGTATGCAGAGTGAATATCTCCTAAATGATGCACGTTTAGGAGATATTAATTTTACCTACAGGCAAGCCTTATTATAGGCTGAGGGGCGGCCCCGCCCTCAGCTATATAAGAGCTGTTAGACCGGGAGTAGCATCACTCGACGAAAGTCTCCTATGGAGGCATCAGTAGTGGGGTTTTTTTTTGTATCATCGTGTCTAGAATGTATTACATTGCTGGACTTTTTTATTTATTAATAAAGGACTTGTCCCAAGCTTGCTCTTGTTTTTTTTTTTTTTTTTTACACTTTTATGGGTCAAATGGTAGGGTACAATGTAGGAGTACATTGCACCCCGTTACCAATTCACATGGGGGGATGGGTTCTGGGGGTCCCCTTGTTAAAGGTGGCTTCCAGATTTTGATAAACCCCTCCGCCCGCAGACCCCCAAAACCACCGGAGTTGTGAGGATGAGACCCTTGTCCCTATCAACATGGGAAAAGGTGCTTTGGCGGTGACTCCGAAGCACCCCCCATGTTGAGAGCATGTGGCCTGGTACAGTTCAGGAGGTGGACACTCTGTTGCCCCTCCTCTTTTCCTGCGGCCTGCCAGGTAGTGTGCTAGGATAAGGGTCTGGTATGGATATTTGGGGGGACCCCCTACGCCATTTTTTTTTGGCGCGGGGTTTCCCTTAAAATCCATACCAAACCTGAAGGTATAGATTATGGATTTTGTATGGATTTTGAGGGGGACCCTACGCCATTAAAAAAAAATCGCAGAGGTGATCAAATACCACCAAAAGAAAGCTCTGTTTGTGAGAAAAAAAGGATGTGGATTTTTGTTTGGGTACAGCACAATTGTCAGTTAAAGTGATGCAATGCTGAATCGCAAAAAATGGCCCGGTCATTGGGAGACCAATTCTTCCGGGGCTGAAGTGGTTAAAATAAATCAGGCCTCAGTCACAGATGACTACCAAACACCCTCTGTGGATGTTACTGATAAAATAAATAAAATTAGAAAGAATGGGGTAGATTCAGAGAGCAATTACGCCTGCGTATCCATAGATACGCAGCGTAATTGCTAACTAGCACCGGCGTATCTACTTTCTGTATTCAGAAAGATAGATACGCCGACTGTAGCCTAAGATACGACTGGCATAAGTCTCTTATGCCGTCGTATCTTAGGGTGCATTCTGCCGCTGGCCGCTAGGTGGCGCACCCGTAGTTGTCAGCGTAGAGTATGCAAATTGCATACTTACGCCGATTCACAAACGTACGCGTGGCCGGCGCTCGTTTTTTACGTTGTTTGCGTACGTCGTTTTCGTCGTAAGGCTGCTCCTGCTATTAGGAGGCGCAGCCAATGGTAAGCATGGACGTCGTTCCCGCGTCGCGATTTTAAAATTTTGCGTCGTTTGCGTAACTCATTCGTGAATGGCGCTGGACGCCATTTACGTTCACGTCGAAGCCAATGACGTCCTTGCGACGTCATTTACTGCAATGCACGTCGGGAAATTTTCCCGACGGAGTATGCACAGTACGTTCGGCGCAGGAATGTGCCTAATTTAAATGATCCACGCCCCCTACGGGATCATTTTAATTACGCGCGCTTACGCCGCCCCCTTTTACGATACGCCGCCGCAAATTACGGAGCAAATGCTTCGTGAATGCAGCGTAGCTCCAGTAATTTACGGAGGCGTAGCATAAAAACGATACGCTGCGCCACCGTATCAGTGCGCGCCCCTACCTGAATCTGGGCCAATGTTTGGACAGCCACACTCTGGAAAAACCTTTTGGTTGCCTTTTATTGGTAAAAAAAAATAAAACACCACATGTCACAGCAAAAAATAGGGGATGCAACTGACACGTTTCACACTATTAGTTAGTGCTTAGCCATTTAGTTTCATGAGATTAACTAAGAAAATACAATTCTTCTACTCAGCCATGCTGTTCCTGCTGAAGATGAGATCAATTATGCCATCTGGAACCACTTTTCCTTCTTCACATTCCTCTCCTTCACTTTCCAAAACACAAAACAAAAAAAAATCTTTCCTATATCCAAAAATAGCTAAAGATCTACATTTATATGGAAGAGAAACTCTCTGGGCCTTCTGCCTCAACAATGACCTTGTTCTCACTGTCTTGTGTTTCCCTATTTAAAGTGGAGGTTCACCCGGAAATGTACATTTT